>NC_045450.1:5197256-5253279 GCF_002776525.5 Piliocolobus tephrosceles | reverse complement strand
AAAGAAAGAAAGAAAGAAAGAAAGAAAGAAAGAAAGAAAGAAAGAAAGAAAGAAAGAAAGAAAGAAAGAAGGAAGGAAAGAAAGAAAGAAATCACAGGACTCAAAATACAAGTAAATGCCACTGGAGGGGAAGGCATGGTAGGGGGAGTCTTCCCCCACAATATTTACATATTTTCACTTCATTTCCTTACAATGCCTGAAGCTCTACTAATTAGAAACTCATTTGAGATAACTAGTTACCAATTTAAAAATGCAAACACCTCCTAGGGCTAACCAGAGTCCTCCAAACAGTCATGTAAATTGGTTCTGTCAAGGATTTCCTAGTACCCCCTGCTGACAGCCAGTTGCAAGGAGAGACTAGGGAAGGGCATTGGGTAACTTTGTTGGTAAAAGCTCTTCTGGATAGAGACGTTTGGGAAAAGAAGCAAATAGAGTTCAGCAGAAGAGGTAAGAAAGTAAGTTTATGTCTGGCCAGGCACGGTGGCTCACGCCTGTAATCCCAGCACTTTGGGAGGCCGAGTCGGGCAGATCACGAGGTCAAGAGGTTGGACCATCCTGGCCAACATGGTGAAGCCCCGTCTCTAGTAAAAATTCAAGAATTAGCTGGGCATGATTCACACCTGTAGTCCCAGCTACTCTGGAGCCTGAGGCAGGAAAATCGCTTGAACCCGGGAGGCAGAGGTTGCAGCGGGCCGAGATCATGCCACTGCACTCCAACCCGGCAACAGAGCAAGACTCCATCTCATAAAGAAAAAAAAAAAAGGTAAGCTTAGTTTTAAGCCTGAACAAGTGTAGTGGTTTAGGGGCTCTGCAAATACGGCCCCAATCAGGCTACAAGATGTTGTGGCAGCAACATTTACACCCAGTCACTCCTGGCCGGCTGAGCCACTTTTCAAAACACCCTTGCACAGCTGTGCAGAGCGGCTGGCTCCACCGGCAGCCAGCAGAGCCATAACTCACACTATCACCACCCCCCTCAAACCCCTTCGGTAAGCACTTTTAATCAATGCAACAGGAATAAACATTTGCTGCAGAGCGGCAATGTGCAGGGAGGAACATGGTTCCACTCAGGCTTGGAAAGCAAAACCTCCTGGCTGTTTGCATCTATGGGAGAGCTCGCAGGAAAAGCCCTCTGTGTGGCTGCCAGCCTCACACACTCCCCTCAAGCGGTGAGTTTCTCCTTCCATGTTCATCTGTGCTCTGACATGCCATCTGTCAACCACCACACCACTCTCAGTTGACATTTCAAAGCATCTTTGCCCTGTGAATGGTAACCAGCCCTGCCCTGCAAGCCCCCCGGTGACATTGAACTTAAAAGAGAGAAAACAGGCTTCAGGGTGGATTTCAGTTCAGCATCTTGGAGTGTCTGTGTGGACATGAAATCTGTCTCCCCAGCTGTGGGCTGCATCCTTGTTTGTCATCTGGTTTGGTTGTTGGGGACTTGGAAACTCATGGGCACCTTTGCAATTTGTGGAGAAGCTGCATGGCCCTTCCAACAAAAGCAAGCAATAGGAACAGAAGCCCAAGGCTTCAGATCAAGGTGCAACTTCAAACAGCCTCAGTGTAAAAGCAAACAGGACTCAGAGTGAAGCCTAAGGCAGAGTCCAGTCCCCAGGGCAGCTATAACGCAAAGAGAAAGACAAAGAGAGAGAGAGAAAGAGAGAGAGAGAGAGAGATAGGAGGAGACATGAGGCACCCAGGCCTCTGCATCAAAATCCCTAGAAGAGGGGCTTCCTGAAAATGCAGGAGGCTGAGGTGGGTGCACAAAGAAGTTCAAGACTAGCCTGGGCAACATAGCGAGACCCTGTCTTTACAAAAAGTACAAAAATTAGCGGGGTGTGGTGGTGCATGCCTGTGGTCCCAGCTACCCAGGAGGCTGAGGTGGGAGGATGGCTTGAACCCAGGAGGTAGAGGCTGCACTGAGCCGAGATAGCGCCACTGCACTCTAGCGTGGGTGACAGAACGAGACTTCATCTCAAAAAATCTTTTTTAAATTTTGAAAAAGGATCACCCTGGCTACTTGAATGAATGATAAGAAGGGAAGAGCAGAAGCAAGGAGAGCAGCAGGGAGATTCTGCTGGTGGGAGTCCACAGTGGCTCAGACCAGGTTGGCACTGAAGACAGGCTGGATTCTACATATATTTTGACAAGGAAGTAACTCACTGACTCTTAAAGACTGGGCTTTAGGAGACTGTATTTTTTACAGCCTCTCAGAGGATTCCAATGCAGTCTGAAGTTGAAGAACTCCTGATTCAGGTGAAGCTTCTGTTTCATCCTTGGGGAAGTACCTACTGACTTTTCTCCAGGTCACCTCAAAAGAGGTGCTAGACAAGATGTGCTCCAATGTTTGAACATGTGTGTACAGCTCTAGAGCAGACCTCAGGACACTGAGTCAAAGGTTAGGGGTGGGGAGTACAACAGTGAACAACCACCATCCTCTTTTCAATGAACTTTGCATTTGATGAGGGAAATAAAAAGCAAAAAAAAAAAAAAAAAAAAAATCATTTTCAACTCAAAATGGTAAGAGTTATGGTGACAGTATGCCTGGGGCAGTGGGAGCACATAGAAGGGGCGCCCAATTGGCCAGGCGTGGTGGCTCACACCTGTAATCCCAGCACTTTAGGAGGCCAAGGTGGGCGGATCTCTTGAGGCCAGGAGTTCGAAACCAGCCTGGCCAACATGGTGAAATCCTGCCTTTACTAAAAATACAAAAAAATTAGCTGGGCTTGGTGGTGGGCGCCTGTAATTCCAGCTACTCGGAAGGCTGAGGTGGGACAATTGCTTGAACCCAGGAAGTGGAGACTGCAGTGAACCTAGATAGCGCCACTGCACTCCAGCCTGGGTGGTCAGAGTGAGACTCCATCTCAAAAAAAAAAAAAAAAAAAAAAAAGCCGGGGGGTGGCTGGGCATCCAATCTGTATCAGGTGGTCAGAAATACTTCCCCATCAGAGGACTCCTAAGTTGAAGACTAGAAAATGGTAGGAATTAGCCAGGTCAATAGGAGAGGTGTGGAAGATCATTCCCAGCAGAGGGAAGAGCAGGTGCAAAAATCGAAAAGTGAGAGGGTGAGGAGCTGAGAGATGTTCATATAATTGTAAAAAGTGACTAATGTAGAGGTAAGTTGGAGCCAAATCTTAAAGGCTCTTTGTCATGTTTATCCTGAAGACAAAGGGAGACAGTAGATGTTTTTAGGCGGGGGAGTAATGATCCACTTTGTGCTATAAAAAGAGCAGTCTGGCTGTAGGAGAGTGGGAGGTGAGTAGACCGGATAGGAGGCTGCAATACACCAAGTGAGACAAGATGGTTGGCTGGACCAAGGCTGTGGCAGTGTGGATGGAGAGGAGAGGGTAGTCTAACTTGACTGCGAAAGAGGGAGGAATGCAGGATGAGGCCCAGGTGTTTTGGAAGCTGGGTGGATGGTGGTGTGAATCTGACGTGGTGAGCCCAGGCAGAAGAGAAATCAGGAGAGGAAAGGTAAGGTGAGATCAATTCAAGACAGACAGCCAAGTGGAGATAACCAGTGGGTAGTTGGATTCATCAGCCTAGAGTTACACAGAGAACTCCGGAATGGAAATAAATAGGAAAGGACTTGGGGAATAGGTGAATCCTCCCTGAATAATGTGTAGAGAAAGGAGGATAGAACACGGGGGACAGAAAAAGTGAAGAGATTTGTGATTAAAACCAACCATCCATCAGACATCTTCCAATAAAACACTTGTTAGAGGTTTCCTCGGTGTGAGTTATTCAGGACCAGAACTAAAGACTATATTCACAATAAAATAACTGCTGGGAAGGTCTTAATGAAAACATTTAATGCTGCTTTTAAAACAACAACAACAACAACAACAACAAAAAGGTTTTGGCTACTGCACAGACCCTGGAGCAATTTTTCGGCAAGAGTCTATCAAACACAAACCTGATCTGACTCAAGGAGGTGTCATATCAAGTGTAAAAATCCAATTCCAATGTCTGTAAGAGACTTTCTGTCAGGTACAAGACCCTAATCCAGTTGAAGTGATTCTCTATTGATTAATAGGCTGGGAATACACAGGTTGTTGGTTTTTGAGATTTCTCTCCCTGTGTCTTCACACCAGCTGTGAAAGAGTCAAAAGGCTCCCAACCGTCAAAATAAAAATGACATTTGGTCATAGAGGACACAGATTATAGGTCAATCACCTTGATGACTTTTTAACTATGAGGAGCCATTAATGTTACTGAATAAGCAAATCTGTTTGCATAACCAGATTTTTATAGGCTACTGGGAATAAAGGTTTTCCTAAGTGGGTGATTTGTACAACGATAGCCTTTGGGTCTCTGATGGAACAGCTCTGATGAGGAAATGTTCCTTTAATTATGTGGAAGGCCAATTACCACGTTATAGCCACATTGTTTTGCAGATTGCATATAATTTCACCATTTCCATAGCTTCAGCACTATAATTCTGGAGAAAATGCAGGCACCAAGAAGACACTTGAGGCACATTATGCTGGAGATAAAGATGTTTTAGCGAATTCAATTTAAGCTACAACATTAAAGTTATTTTGTTGAATAAAACATAATGCAATAATGAGCTTGTGTATGTCAACTCTATAGTGGAGGTAATAATAGCTAGAGAGAGTATGTCCCCTCTGCTCTTTTTCATGCTCATTAGAGTAATAGATAATGCTATAGAGAGAACCTTTCTCTAATATATGCTTCATCTCAGGTTAAGCGTGTATTGTGCAACTGTGCTTCATGAAAAAAAAAATGGTAAAGGAACTAATTTGGGAGCCATTCACAAAAGTGCTACCACTTGATGTTGTTTTATACTCTGAGATTTCTTATTCCCAGTGCCAACCAGGAATGGACTTTCTGGAGAAGCTCAGATTAATCACTCCTTATATACTTGGCACTGGGAGGTCTGTATGGAGCAAGTGAAGAAATCAGCAGAGTGAAGACAGAGGGAGAACAACGTGATAGGGGAAAGGTAAAGTTACTGCAATGTTGCTTTCAATCCTGTCAGTCATGAGTGAGACCCATGACTTCCTCTCTCTAGGACTCAGTGGTTCTTATCTGTAAAGTGGAGGAATAGAAAGGCCCTTTAAAGTATTAACATTCTCTGACCTATCTGTAAAACACTTTCATTCATACTGATGGGAATCTTAACTACTTTGCCAAGAGGACATAATAATCATCAAGCTGAATGCACCAAACAACATTGCCTAAAACTATCTAAGCAAAAACTGAGAAAGTTACACAGGACAGACAAACCTCCTATAAGAGTAAGAACTCTTTAGCACATGTTTAGTGTGTCAGAGACAATGCTGTGTTCACACCATTCCCCTTCCTGGACATGCAGAAAGACTACATTTCCCAGCCTCCCTTGCAGTTAGTTTGGAACCATGTGACTGCATTTCCACCAATAGGAATGTAAGAAATCACTTCTGGGCCAAGGTTATCAAAGGCAGGTGCAAGCTATGTTCCCTCTCTTCCCATCCACATGGCTACAAGTGAAAAACTCTGAGATGGCAGAATTAAAAGATGGAAACCTCTAGGATCTCTGAATCACTGTTGGACAAGGGCCCCCAAGGAGAACCCCTGCCCTGCACCAGACTATGATACAGCTGCCAACACACTGAGAGTTCAGGATTTATTTGTCTCAGCAGCATTGTCTAGTGTTACACTGACTAACATCCTAAGGTTTGAGAGATCTAGCATATTGTTAATTGAAGCTAGATTTCAATTACACTGAGAACCTTGATTATCTATTTAAAAATAAAAACTCTCCTAAAAAACAAATAATCCACATTCCTTTTAACCACATGTGGCACATTTGCGGAAAAAAAAAAAAAACTGGCCACATATTAGGCCACAAAGAAGTCTCAACAAAATCCACTATATGATTGACATTGTCCAAACCACATTTTCCTGACCATAATGCAACAAAATTAGAACAGCAAGAAGATAGCTAAATACAAGCATACAATTGGAAATTAAAAATATCCTTTCATGAGTTAAAGGAGAAATCAGAATAGAAATTACTAAATATTTACAAATGAACGAAAACAAAACTTTTTATATTTTTAAGTTGGATACATCGAGCTACTTGGCTTTTGCTTTCATCACATCATTGAGGAAAGCGGTGGTTGCTTATTGTACCCCTGCTTGTATTGCAGCCTGTAATGGATGAGAACCTTCCTGTTCCAGAGAACTAAACACTGAACTAAACTGTGCTGTAACACAGTGCTGTGTTGGGGGATTGGGAGTGATCATACAAACGCTTGCGAATTTGCACAGTGACAGAGGCAATTGTTTGGGCAGCTGTTCACTACATAAAAAGTCAATTGACCAAAAGTCAGTCACTGAGCTATCTCAATACTTTCAGTTTATTTTAACTTTTGGTAGCAGGTTGCAATTAAAGGAGAGAAAGAAAACAAAGTGGTAAGAGTGTAAGATAATGTACACCCGTGTGCAAAAGAAAATGACAAGACTGGATGACTTGTCTTCTCTTGGTTAGCTAATTGGGCTGTATGTCTCCCTCCTCAGAGAACCTCGTTTGCCTTTGTCCAGATTCGTTAGGGCAGATAATCCAGGCACCTGCTCCCCCATGATGGAAGCCAAAGACATCCCTGGAGTCACCTCCAGCTGCATCCTTTCCTGCATTGCCCACATGGTCACAACTCAGCCGATTAAACTCCCTCTCAGAACTTTGATCTTGAGCAAAGGGATTCGAGGGTGAAGTAAGACTGAAGGTCTATCCTTCCAAAGTGGTATGTGAGCGAATGACTAAAGTTTACCTAGCCCTTCCAAGCACTTTTTTTCTTAATTTTTATTTATTTATTAGTTTTTGAGACAGTCTCCGCTCTGTTGCCTAGGCTGGAGTGCAGTGGCATGATCTTGGTTCACTACAACTTCCACCTCCAGGGTTCAAGGGATTCTCCTGCCTCAGCCTCCCCAGTAGCTGGGATAACAGGCGTACACCACCATGTCTGGCTAACTTTTTTGTATTTTTAGTAGAGATGGGGTTTCACCATGTTGGCCAGGCTGGTCTCGAACTCCTGGCCTCAAGGAATCCACCTGCCTCGGCCTCCCAAAGTGCTGGGATTACACGTGTGAACCACTGCGCCCGGCCCCAAGTACTTGTTACACATCAACTCATTTAAACTTCACGGTAATACTGAGATGAGTGATATCATCGCCATTTTACAGATCAGAAAATTGAGGCAGAAAGCTGTTAAATAGCCTTCTCTATGTAGCAGAGTCAAAGACACGAACCCAGGCCGACTCCTGCACCTAACCTCCACATTGCACTTCCATCAAGGTCCTCTGGAACTGCCTGACTCCTGTCTGCTGCAAGCCTAGTTCTTCAAGAGAACCTTATTTCTACAAGTTCCCCAACAGCCTTCCAATGAAGTCCCTTTTGCTTCAAATACGCAGGTATTCTCTATTGTCTACTTCCAAAAAACTTTCAATGATATATTAAGGGAGTATCAAACTGGGTATACTTGTAAATGTGTGTGCTTGAAAGTGTAATTTGAAAGTGGAAGTAGAGACAGAGCTCCCCAACTGCTATGGGTTAGTATGCATATTAGCGTGATATGGGTTGGCTGTGTCCCTGCCCAAATCTCATCTTGTAGCTCCCACAATTCCCAAGTGTCATGGGAAGGACTCAGTGGTAGGTAGCCGGATCATGGGGTGGGTCATTCCCATGCTGTTCTCATGATAGTGAATAAGTCTCACGAGGTCTGACGGATTTATAAAGAGGAGTTCCTTTGCACAATTTACCTCTTACCCACCACTGTGTAAGAAGCCCCTTTGCTCTTCCTTCATCTTCTGCCATGATTGTGAGGCCTCCCCAGCCATGTGGAACCCATCCGGAAAATGCCACTAAACCTCCTTTTCTTTATAAATTACCCAGTCTCCAGTATGTCTTTACTAGCAGTGTGGGAACAGACTAATAAATAGGGTGAAAAACAAAAACAAGATGCTGTAAAAAATGACCCCAGAATTTCAGAGGCCTAACTTAATCAAGATTGTTGATTGCTGATGTCACGGGTGGTATGCATGGGGGAGGGGCAGGGGACCTCTGCTCTGCTCCATGCAGTCATTTAGGGATCAATGCTTCTTCCAGGACAGGACTTCGCCGTCTTCAACACGTGGCTTCTGAGGCTGGTATGGAAGAATAAAGTACAGAGGATCCTGGAGGAGAGATTTTTTTTATGGTCAAGTTTAAAGGTAGCATTTATTGCTTCTTACTCATATTCTACTAGCCAAAATATAATCTCATGGCCCCAGACCGAACGCAAGAGGACTGGGATGTATAATCTAGCTGATGGCCCAGGAGCAAAATGAAACAGATTTGGCACACTCGACCTCTTCCCACTACAGCAAGAAAATGTATTCAGTGTTCACCATATGCCCAACACAATATTAGGCAGCTTGCAGGAACTTTAAGCAAATCTCTGTATAAATTTATGATTTACTTGAAAAGATAGAATACACATTTCTGAAACACATGAGAATTACCCTAAACCAATAGAACATCCAAAATCATCTAGAGGAATAATAGAAGAAATTTCCATGAAACAAGAGATAACCTTTTCATGTATTAAATGTTAAAATATGTTTAAACGCTATTACAAAATTTCTCCCCAGGGTGAGGTGAAGCCGATATACTCATACATGGCTTATGATTATGTAAAATAATACAACTCTTACAGAAAGTCATCCTGGGCCATGTGCAGTGGCTCACGCCTGTAATCCCAGCACTTTGGGAGACCGAGGCAGGCAGATCACTTGAGGTCAGAAGTTTGAGACCAGCCTGGCCAACATGTAAAACCCCATCTCTACTAAAAATATCAAAATTATCCAGGCATGGTGGGGGGTGCCTGTCATTCCAGCTACTCAGGAGGCTAAGGCACAAGAACCGCTTGAACCCAGGAAGCAGAGGTTGCAGTGAGCGGAGATCATACCGCTGCACTCCAGCCTCAGTGACCGAGCGAGAACTCTGTTTCAGTGACTCACCCCTGCAATCCCAGCACTTTGGGAGGCAGAGGCGGGCTGATCACCTGAGGTCAGGAGATCAAGACCATCCTGGCTAACCCGGTGAAACCCTGTCTCTAGTAAAAATACAAAAATTAGCCGGGCGTGATGGCGGGTGCCTGTAGTCGCAGCTACTCAGGAGGCTGAGGCAGGAGAATGATGTGAACCCGGGAGGCAGAGCTTGTAGTGAGCCGAGATCGCGCCACTGCACTCCAGCCTGGCTGACAGAGCAAGACTCTGTCTCTAAAAAATAATAATAATAATAATAATTTTAGATTAAAAAGTATTGAGGAAATTTTCACTGCTAATGATTTAATTATTATCACATTCATCCTTGAAAATTGTTGTGATGCCCTGAATTTTAGTTTCTTTTCTAGAATTTTTGTCATTAAAATTTCTACAAGATAATAGCAAAGAAAATTTGTAGACTAGATTTTCTATGAAAAATTATATGAATCAGTTTTTGTAGATGACAAGTGTTTCCTGAATTTATTTAATAGGTCACAGTTTGGTTCTAAATTAAATTTCACACACCAAGTTTTAAAGTTGGCTTCTATAAAAGTAGGCAGTTAAAAAAAATTACCTTCATGTTACTTGCTGGACCTGGTAAGTAAAGATATTTATTACTGCATTATTTAAAATAGCAAAACATGGAAGCAATTTATATGTCCAACTATAGGGGAATGGTTGAATAAATAATGGCACATTCTTTAAATTAAATCTAATGCAGTTATGAAAAGTCATAAGTATGAAAACCAGGGAGAATATGGAAAAAATAAGTGTAGTGTTAAGCAAAAAAAGAACTGAGAATTATGAGTAGCCTTGGATTGTGATTATATCAGATAAACAACAACAAAATTATTTACAGTGAGATGGAAAGTCTTACTATCTTTCAAATATTTATAATGGTTTCATATTACTTTTATTTTATTATTTTATTTTATTTTGAGGTGGAGTCTTGCTCCATCACCCAGGCTGGAGTGCAGTGGTATGATCTCGGCTCACTGCAACCTCCGCCTCCTGGGTTCAAGCAATTCTTATGCCTCAGCCTCCTGAGTAGCTGGGACTACAGGCACGTGCCACCAAGCCCAGCTACTTTTTTGTATTTTTAGTAGAGATGGGGTTTCACCGTGTTGGCCAGGCAGGTCTCAAACTTCTGACCTCAGGTGATCCACCCACCTCAGCCTCCCAAAGTGCTGGGATTACAGGCATGAGCCACCACACTGGTGCCATATTATTACCTTTAAATAATTTTTTAGGATACAAGGTGGCATTGTTTTAACATATAAGTAAAGGAATCACCAGGATGCACTGGGCCGGTCCCTATAGATGAGCACCAGGGTGATACGCACACACCCAAGCGTGAGGCACCTGCTATACACTGTGTATGTGTGTGTGCGTAAAACCTTGAGGAAAATGCCATTTGCCTCATCCATTTTTCCAAAGATGGTTCAAAGACAGTGTTTATCACTAAATTCCTCCAAAACCTTAAAACCACATGTGTACATTTGCACTTGTGAGTCACTGAAATCTAGTTTGAGATCATTAGCAACACTGGACAGGGTGACCCAGCCTGTCATAGCATGGGGACAGGTGGGGAGGTTACAGGTGGAAATGGACTGACTCACATTCAGGCTGTCACAGCCTGGTCTCAGCCTGCAGGGCTCATGCCGAAAATGGTACAGGCAGGGGAGCCAGGGACTAGGGTCCAGATGAGACATCAGGCTCCATCACCCACTGGCTGAGTCACCCAGGCAGGAGAGCTCACCTGTCTCCCTGGGCCTCTATTTCTCCATCTGAAAAGCAAGCATCACAGTCACTATGGTCAAAATGTGTCCTCTAGAATTCATGTGTTAGAAACAACCCCCAGTGCAACCATGTTAGGAGGTGGGGCCTAATGGGAGGTGTTGAGGTTGTGACGGCCTCACCCTCATGAATGGATTAATGCCATTATAAAAAGGGCTTGCAGGAGTGGGTTCACTCTCGGGTGCTTTTGTCCTCATGTCTTCCATCATGTGATGATGCAGCAAGAAGGCCCTTGCCAGACACTAGCACCTCAATCTTAGGCTTCCCAGTTTCCAGAAAAATGTCTGTCTGTTATGTATTACCCAGTCTCAGGTCTTCCGTTGTAGCAGCAAAAAATGGACTAAGACAACAGTGCTGCCTATGGGCTCCTTGAGAATTAAAGGGAATGCAGGAGGCCCACCTATCCTTGGATCGGATCCACACGTCCTGAACTCATGGTAATTTCTACTGTGATGGTCTGGAGGGGTGTGACGAGTGGGTTGTTTTTCTTTTTCAAGTGTTCTGTGGTGCTTGTATACAGCTTTTCATGAAAATTTACAAGGCACAAGTCACCCATTTATCCCACTCTTTGACCTGGGGTAAATTCTGTATCCTCTCTCGGCCTCAGTGTTCTCATCTGTAGAATGGGAATGGTGGTGCGTCCCTCACAGGTTTATTGTAAGGCTAAATGAGCTAACTCATGTAGACATCTCGCACAGAGTCTGGCTCATACTGAGTGCAAAATAAAGGCTGCTAGCTGTTGGTTTTTGCTAGGATCAAAATAATCAACTTCTGCTCATTTCTATTCCGATGAATTGGCGCTCAGAAGCTGGCTTTCTACAAGATAGGGCTGGGTCAGGAAAAACAATAAAAAGAGCAGCTAAATGCATTGAGTCCCTATGACATGTCAGGCACTCCTATGAGTGCGCAGTGGTTCCCTCCCTCAAAGGATGGGGGAACAGAGGAACGGCCTTTGCCCAGCTCTGGCTGAGAGCTCTTGGATTAAGAATAACTGATACAGAGACATCTCACCCCTTTGCCCTAACCAGTGCCAAGAGGCCCATTGCCTATGAGACGATGACACCTATGACCCGGTTCACAGATCCAGAGCCAGTGAGGAGCTCTTAGAGCCAGATCAGATGAAAACTAGACAGAGATGAGCAGGTGTTGGAGTAATTTTCACTGCAGGTCATAGAAACTGGCTGAAGGTAGCTCACGCCAGATAAAAAGGATGTTTACTGGATAAAATCAGAGTGTCTCATGAAAACTAAGAGTGACAGTAGGGTAACCAACCATCCTAGCTTGCCCAGGACTTTCTGTTTTATTCTTGCATTTTAGGAAGCTCCTCAGTCCCAGGCAGACTGAAGCTATTGGCGGCCCTGGAATCAGGTGCCACAGAAGTGGGACCCCTGTGGGATTCTCACCACGTCTCTCCTCCCTGCTTCCCTTTGCATGCCTCTTCTCTCTTGCCCCCAAGCATCCACCCTTCCCAGCCTCCTCTCACATGCGGTGCAAGGTGGCAGCCCCAGGCTTTGAGCCTTTCCCTTTCCTGCAGGCACTGCCAAGACAGGCTGAGAATCTCTCACCCCTAACACCAGATTTCCAGAGGAGGGAAGCTGATCAGCCAAGCCAGGCCAGGTATCCACCCAGATCTTCCTCTACTGTGGCCAAGAGAAGGACCCTATGGTGGGGAACTGGAGCACCTATTACCTGCTGAACACTGCTCCAGAAAACATAAGAAATACTACCAAAAAAATGAAACAGAATAAATGGTGCCATAAACGAATGTTTGTATCCCCACTACATTTTTTTTTTTTTTTTTAATGGAGTCTCGCTCTGTCACCCAGGCTGGAGTGCAGTGGCATGATCTTGGCTCACTGCAAGCTCTGCCTCCCAGGTTCACGCCATTCTCCTGCCTCAGCCTCCCAGGTACCTGCCACCTAGCCCCACTAATTTTTTGTATATTTAGTAGAGATAGGGTTTCACCATGTTAGCCAGGATGGTCTTGATCCCCTGACCTCGTGATCCGCCCACCTCAGCCTCCCAAAGTGCTGGGATTACAAGCGTGAGCCACTGCGTCCACCCCCACTCCAATTTTATATGTTGAAATCCTAACCCCAAGGTGATGGTATCAGGAGGTGGAGCCTTTGCGAGGGGATTAGGTCATGAGGGTGGGGCCCTCGTGAATGGGATTAGTGCACTTGTCAAAGGGACCTCAGAAAGCTGCCTTGCCCCTTCCACTACTTGAGAGCATGGCGAGAAGGCACCACCTGTGAACTAGGAAGCCAGCCCTCACCAGATTCCAAATCAGCTGATGCCTTGATATTAGAATTTCCAGCCTCTAGAACCATCAGCAATAATTTATTGTTTCAGTCAGTCAGTGTACAGTATTTTTGTCATAGCAGCCTAAACTGACCAAGACAGACAGATAAAGAAAGATGGGATGCGACAGTCAAGGACAGCCTTTCCGAGGAGGCATATGTTAGTTTCCTATGGCTGCTGTGACAATTATCACAAACTGGGTGGCTTAAACAATGCACATTTATTTCCTTGTAGTTTTGTAGGCTAGAAATCCAAGATAGGCTAAAATCAAGAAGCAGGACTCTGCTCTGGGGAGAAGCCCTTTCCTTGCCTTTTACATCTTCTAGAGGCCACCCACATTCCTTGGCTCATAGTCCCTTCATCCACCTTCAAGCCAGCAGCCATGGGTTGAGTCTTTCTCACATTGCATCTCTCTGATTCTGACTCCTCTGTCTCCCTCTTCCATCTTTTAAGCGTCCTGTGATTACACTGGGCCCACCAGAATAACCCTATTTCAAAGTCAGCTCATTAGCAACTTTAATCCATGTGCAATATGAATTCTCTTTGCCAAGCACCATAACATAGCCACAGGTTCTAGAGATGAGGACGTGGACATCTTCAGGGGAGAAGGGATTACATCACCTACTACAAGGTAATACTTAAACAGAGGCCCTGGAACAAGCCTGCACTGTGAAGGCTGAGTCCAAACACACCTGCCTCAGTCCATCTGTGCAAGGGGCAGGGAGGGGAGAGAGGGCACACAGAACACAGATCATTGTGAGCAGGACGGGCTTCTCCAGAGGTGTCTCCATACAGCTCCATATGGCTTCCTGGCTATGACTGGAGGTGAAGTTAACATCTGCCTCTACAGCAAACAGCACATGTCTTATCGTATGCCAAGAGGCAAAGCACAAACTCCTTCCGGGGTCCAGTGTCCCAGATGTGGTTTCTAACTCCAGACCCTTCCTAGAAGCCACTGTCAGAGGGTTAGCCCCGTGCGGCACTCATGCCCTCAGTCAGAGGTGTGCAGAAAGGAGCTGTGGGCAGTGGTTCTCCCAGGAGGGAGGTAAGGAAGTAGGGAGATGTGATGGAGAGCGGTGGTTTAGCGGTATCTATGATGATGTTTCTTAACAGACCCAAAAAGGTCTGAAGCAAATACTGCACAATTATGTTGCTAATTGAGAGGGTGGGGTCTTTTCTTATTTTCTGCTCCTTAAAAAAAAAAAAAAAAAAAAAAAATTTAAGAGATGGGGTCCTGCTTTGTTGCATAGGCTGGTCCTGAACTCCCCTGATCCTTAGGGGTTCCTCCTGCCTTCACCTCTCAAAGTGCCGGGATTACAGGCATGAGCCATTACACCCAGCCAGTCCTTTTCTATAGGTTTGAAATATTGCACAATCAGAAAGAAGCTAATAAATTACCAGGGAAACACACTCACAGAACACCTAAACCTCCTTCAAGGCAACATCCAGTCTGATTTTGACATTACTGAAAAGCTAAAAGTGCACCCCACTGGGAATGCAGCTGAAAATTAGACTAAGAACTCCTCAGAGAAGAGGCTCCCAGGGAGATACCTTATGCGGCCCCACCTGTCCTGCTGCAGGTACACCCAATGCCCATGGCTCCCACATCTGGCCAGGAGTTAAACTCTAGAATAGAGGAGAAGTCTGGAGGGTCTGGTTTGGTATGTGTTTTTAAATTCCGTGATTCATGATACAACCAAAGGTTCTGCTCGTGTGAAGCACAAAGGGGAGATGAAATATGGACCCAGAAGTACGACAGCAGTTCATTGTGCCCCACTGCAGGATGCCAGGCACACCCAGCTGTCCTGGAATAACGGCACCCTGAGGGAGGCCCTCTGCACCCCTCCACCCACCCCTGTTTCATCCTGGGTTGCGGGGAGCATGCCTGAAGCCCCTCTCCTTGTATCAACCCTGGAAATTAGCAGAGCCAACCTCTGATCCTTCTTGGACATCAGAAAAGCTCAAGAACCTTCCCCTCTGACATCTGAAACTCCAAAGTTCATCACAGATTTCAACCTGAATTTGGAATCTTTCAAGGCAAGTATTATTATTCCAGCCTTGAAACTAGTCATTAGCTTACTCAACAAATGGTTATTAAGCACCTACCATGTGTTGGGTGTGGCTTCATGCGCTGAGAATACAGCAGTGAGCCAAAAAGACCAAAATCACAGGTCTCATGGAGCCTATGGTATAGCTGGAGACAGATGACAAACAAGGAAAACAGGCAATATATTAAAACACGTCAGTCAGGCACGGTGACTCACACCTGTAATCCTAACACTGTGGGAGGCCAAGGCAGGAGGACTGAGTCCCAGGAGTTTGAGGCCAGCCTGGGCAACACAGTGAAACCCTATCTCTACAAAAGATTAGCCAGATATAGTGGCACTCATCTATAATCCCGGCCACTCAGGAGGCTGAGATGGGAGGATCACCCGAGCCCAGGAGGTCAAGGTTGCAGTGAGCTGTGACCGCAACACTGCGCTTCAATGATAGAATAAGACCCTGTCTCAAAAAAGTATACATACACATGTATTTTAATCTATATATTTAAATCTATTTTTAAATACATATAAACATATTAACATATCATTATGTAATGTGTTATTATATCATTACAGCTAATTGATATACAGTAATGTGTATATATACATATATAACTATACATTAGCACATTACATATATATGTTAGTTGGTTATTAGTTACAACTGCTAAGCGGGGAAAGTAAAGCAAGGAAGGAAAAAGGGGTGGGGGAGCGAGGGGTGGTTTACAGTCCCAGCTGGGTGGCCTTTAAAGGTGACACTGAAGAAGACCAGACTGGGTGCAGTGGCTCATGCCTGTAATCCCAACACTTTGAGGGGCAGGAGTAGGAGGACCCCCTGAGGCCAGGCGTTTGAGATCAGCTTCGGCAATATAGCAAGACTCTGTCTCTACAAAATAAAAATAAAATAAATGAGTTGAGCATGACAGTACATGCCTGTAGTCCCAGCTACTCAGGAGACCAAGATGGGAGGATCGCTTGAGCTTAGGAGTTTGAGGCTGCAGTGAGCTATGATTGTGCCACTGCACTCCAGCCTGGGCAACAAAGGGAGACCTTATCTCAGGGAAAAAAAAAAAAAGAGTGAGACGGGAGCCACTGGTGGCATCTGAGCGCCCGAGTGACGGACCCTGATTGCTGCGTGAAGAGGAAGCACAGAAGCAGGAAGCTGGCCAGAGGTGGCTCAATAACCCCTCACGGAGAGCTGAGGGTCACAGCGGAGTGTAGCCACGGGGCACCAGGCTGGGAGGACCACTGGGTTATGGAGGCTGGGTCATCACAATAAAGCCCTCAGTAAACACTGGTGCAAACCGCAGCTAGGATGGGGGCTGAAGGGTGTTAGAATTTTTAGAGTGATGTTTACATTTTTGCTTTGTCCCTTCACATCTCTGTGCCTCCTTTTTCTCCATCTTGAAATGGAGCATAACATGAGCCACCCCCGGGGTGATGCTCTGTGCACTCAGCTGCCCACTTCCCTAGGATGTGTCGTTAGATTCCATGACTTAAAAAGCAGGTGAGACTCAAAGAGGAGGAGTTAACTCTGGTGACCTTGACGAGGAGGGCAGATTATCTTTCCAGGTGACACTGTCATCAATGCTGTACCCTCAGATTCAATCACAGAGAATAAATCCTTTATCAAGATATGAGTGGTGAAAAAATCACCACCTCCCCCAAAGAGCCCATCTTCCAAGAAAGCCCATCCCCACTTGGATCCTTTTTTATTACTCTCGGAAAGGTGGTGTGAAAATTTGATAAGGCAAGATATCAAAGTTCTGGCATGTCACAGAGAGGGCTCTCGCTTGCTGATAACGTGCAGATACGGCAAGTTGAAAAGTACTTTTTTTATTGCTTTGGGGCTCTCAATTTGTACCAGAGTTCCACAGCTGCTGGCTGAGTCAGCCCATTCCTAACCACTCAACCTTCCAGAACATCATCTCCGCAAACCTGCAGTGCAGTGCTAATTTCTGAGATTATCCTCTGGGTAAAAACGAACTGTCTCCTGGTGGCAGGGTGGGGTAGGTCACTACATCCACAAAAAAAAAAAAAAAAAAAACAATGGTGGCAAACAGCAGGTGCTGAGGCTCTCTCCTGGGCACAGGGTCGCTGTCCCCCAAGGAACACAAGTGTTCCAAATGCAACACCCTGGGAAGGATTTTCTCTTTGCTCACTCCTGCCACAGGAATGTCGTCCACAGATGCTGCCATGTTTAAAATTTTTAAGTCTCTCCTTTGGAACATAAAGATGTCGAGTTTTCTTCCTCAGTAGCCAAAGTACTGCAAAGAGCCCATGGAGACATAGATGAAACGTGATACTCATGAGTTGGTTGTTGTCCTTACTGGAGCTGAATGATGGGTACACAGCATGCATTGAATGAGTCTCTCTGCTTTTCATATATTTGAAATTTTCTTTTTTTTTTTTGGAGACGGAGTCTCACTCAGTTGCTCAGGCTGGAGTGCAGTGGTGCAATCTCGGCTCACTGCAAGCTCCACCTCCTGGGTTCACGCCATTCTCCTGCCTCAGCCACCAGAGTAGCTGGGACTACAGGCACCCACCACCACACCCAGCTAATTTTTTGTATTTTTAGTAGAGACGGGGTTTCACCATGTTAGCCGGGATGGTCTCGATCTCCTGACGTCATGATCCACCCACCTCAGCCTCCCAAAGTGCTGGGATTGCAGGCATGAGCCACCACGCCCGGCCATATTCAAAATTTTCTATAATTAGAAAAAAAATTTAGGTCGGGTGTGGTGGCTCACGCCTGTAATCCTAGCACTTTGGGAGGCCAAGGCAGGTGGATCACCTGGGGTCAGGAGTTCCAGACCAGCCTGACCAACATGGTGTAACCCCATCTCTACTAAAAATACAAAAATTAGCCAGGTGTGGTGGTGCATGCCTGTACTCCCAGCTACGTGGGAGGCTGAGGCAGAATCGCTTGAACCCAGGAGGCAGAGGTTGCAGTGAGCCAACATCATGCCACTGCACTCCAGCTTGGGTGACAGAGCAAGACTCCATCTCAAAATATAGATAGAGAGAGAGAGAGAGATTTAACCATCCTCAGAGCAAGTTGGCAACAGCTAATAAAATGACAAGTGTGCATACCCTTGGACTCAGCAATTCCACTTCTTCAGATTCATCCTGCAGACACACCAGCAAAAGTGCCGCATAAAGCATTGTTCCTACCACACTCATAAGAGCAAAAGGCTGGAAACAAGCTAAATGTTCAACAAAAGGGGATTGGCTAAGTAAACGATGGCACAGAGGAATCGCACATGTGCCACTGATAAAAGGAAAAAGACACTCTATGGCCTGACATGGGACAACCTCCAAGGTAGATTGAAGTGGGCAGAATTCTGGTCCCCCAAAGATATCTGTGTTCCTGTGAATATGTCACTTTATGTTACAAAAGGGACTCTGCAGATGTGATCAAGTCAAGGGTGTTAAGATGAGGACATCACCCTTGATTATCCAGTTTAACCCAATGTAATCACAAGAGTCTCTAAACAGGGAGAAGGATCAGAATCAGAGAGAGACTTGAAGATGTCACCCCACTGGCTTCAAACAGAGAGAAGAAGCCACGAGTCAAGCAATGCAGGCAGCCTCCAGGACTGTAAAAGGCAAGGGAATATCTTGATGTCACAGTGAGACCTGTTTTGGACTTCTGGCCTCCAGAACTGTGGGGAAAAAATTAGTTTGCATTGTTTTAAGACATTACATTTGTAGTAACTTGTTACTGCAGGAATAAGAAACTAACACATAATTAAAAAGAAAAAGCAGTATGCAAAAATCTTTATCAGCTGGGTGTGGTACTTCATGCCTATAATCCCAGCACTTTGGGAGGCTGAGATGGGAGGACTGATTGACCTCGGGAGGTTGAGGCTGTGGTGAACTGTTGTGTTAGTCTGTTCTCACAATGCAAATAAAGACCTACCAGAGACTGAGTCATTCAGAAAGGACAGAGGTTTCATGGACTCACAGTTCCACATGGCTAGGGAGGCCTCACAATTGTAGCAGATGGTAAAAGAGAAGCAAAGACACGTCTTACACGGCAGCAGGCAAGAGAGCTTGTGCAGGGAAACTCCCATTTATAAAACCATCAGATCTCCTGAGACGTATTCACTGTCATGAGAACAGCATGGAGAAAACTGCCCCCATGATTCAGTGTCCACCTAGCCCCACCCTGGACACGTGGGAATTATTACAATTCAAGGTGAGATTTAGCCAAACTATATCAACTGTGATGGCATCATTGCACTCCAGCCTGGGTGACAGAGCAAGACTGTCTCAAACTTTTTTTCTTTTTTCTTTTTTTCCTGAGACGGAGAGTCTCGCTCTATCACCCAGGCTGGAGTACAATGGCGTAATCCCGGCTCACTGCAACTTCCACCTCCTGGGTTCAAGCAATTCTCCTGCCTCAGCCTCCTGAGTAGATGGGATTACAGGCGCCCACCACCACTCTTGGCTATTTTTTGTATTTTTAGTAGAGACGGGGTTTCGCCATGTTGGCCAGGCTGGTCTCGAACTCCTGACCTCAGATGATCCACCCACCTCAGCCTCCCAAAGTGCTGGGATTACAGGCGTGAGCCGCCATGCCCAGCCAAAAGTTTGTTTAAAAAGTGTTTATCATAAGCTATCATTTACAGGAGATGGATAGATACAAACACAGATATAGATGCTGCTACAGATACAGATGTAGATGTATGAATATACTCTGTGGAAGGAGACAAGAAACTGGCAACACTGGTGACCTGCAGAGATGACAGCTGGCAGAGGGAGTAAAGGCGTGTAAGAATGTCTTTTCCAATGTGTACCTCTTCGTATCTTTTGATTTTTGCATCATGTGAATATACTGGCTAGTGAAAACAGTAAAATTCCAATGACAATATTCCTACCTCCATTACCACAACATACATATTTTCATGATTCTTTTATTTAATATGTATAGGGCTTTCGCCAGACATGGTGGCTTACCTGTGTAATCCTAGCACTTTGGGAGGTTGAGACAGGTGGATCACTTGAGGTCAGGAGTTCAAGACCAGTCTGGCCAATATGGTTAAACCCCATCTCTACTAAAAATACAAAAAGACAAATTAGCTGGGCATGGTGGCAGACATCTGTAATCCCAGCTACTTGGGAGGCTGAGGCAGGAGAATCACTTGAACTCAGGAGGCAGAGGTTATAGTGAGCCAAGGTCATGCCACTGCACTCTAGCCTGAGTCTCAGAGACAGATTCTGTCTCAAAAAAAAAAAAAAAAAAAAAACCAATGTATAGGTCTGGATGCAGGGGTTCATGCCTGTAATACCAGCACTCTGGGAGACTGAGGTAGGAGGATCACTTGAGTTCAGGTGTTCAAGACCAGCCTGAACAACAAAGCAAGACCCTCACCTCTACAAAAATCAAAAAAAGCCAGGTGTGGGCCAGGTGCAGTGGCTCACACCTGTAATCCCAGCACTTTGGGAGGCCAAGGAGGGTGGATCACCTGACGTCAGGAGTTCAAGGCCAGCTTGGCCAACATGGTGAAACCCCGTCTCTACTAAAAATACAAAACTTAGCCGGGCGTGGTGGTCTGTGCCTGTAATCCCAGCTACTCAGGAGGCTGAGGCAGGAGAATTTGGCGGCTGAAACCCAGGAGGCGGAGGTTGCAGTACGCCAAGATCGCACCATTGCACTCTGGCTGGGCAACGAGCGAAACTCTATCTCAAAAAATAAATAAATAAATAAATAATAGCCAGGTGTGGTGGCATGCATCCTAGCTACTCAGGACACCAAGGCAGGAGGATCGCTTGAGCTCAGGAGGTCAAGGCTAGAGCGAGCTGTGTTCACGCCACTGCACTCCAGCCTGGAGAACACAGCATGACACTGTCTCAAAAAAAAATTAATTAATTAATTAAAATAAAATGTCTGAACTGAAGTAGCATAGAAATAGAGTTGCCACTACGACTGCTCTCCAGGGGTTGGGCTCCTGGGAAACTTGGTGCACTTGGGAAGGAGAGACAAAAACGTCTGGAAAACCTTCCTGGATTTCACTAGCTACATGGTATTCACCAACCCAAAGGGCGTCAGCCAGTGCCCCCTTTCAAGGCACACTCAGAGGGGAAGTTTCTCCCCATCAATATGGAAGCCTCTCTAGTCCTCTATGGATTCCACCCCTCACCCAACACATCCCAAAACAGCAGGAGGAACAGGTTCCAACGCAGTCTCATTCTGAAGCCTGGTCTGTCCTGTAGTTCTCCAAATAGGCCAGCGCTAGACTCTTCAACAGTCCTTCCTCTACCAAAAAAAAACTCTCAATTATTCCATTTTATGTATCCGCCAAGGAAGCAGAAGAGGACTAGAACAGCCCCAGGCAAAAATGCTCCCAGACCTAAAGTGATTAGCTTTATGCAAGCCATTATGCAAATTTATGGCCATTTCAAAGCTATTCAGCCTTGAGGAGACCAAGCAGAGAATGGAGAGTAGAATTCAAAAGTTTTTGATTATCCAAGTTCCCTCAGATTCTAATTTGAATATTAAAACTCACAGTGATTACTATGTGGCCCGTGTACCATCAGACCTTTTAAAGCTTTAGTTACACTTTGCCCAAAATCAGGGATGTAAAAAATTCAAAACACCGACAGGAGGAACAAAGGTTGATCTCAGTGTCATCAGTCCAGGGAAGCGTTTTCTTTTCTCACCTTTGAACCCAGAGCACAGCATCAGCTTTGAGCCAGGTCTCACCACTTATCTCCAGGATAACGAGGTGAGGGAGCCCAGACCCACCCCTGAGCTCAAAGGGGGTGAGCCAGGGTCCACATCCAGGCCACTGAGAACTAGTGAAACGGGTGTGGGATAGGATGAGGTTTCTCTTTAAATAGCCTAATCAATCCTTTATTTTTTAATTCATAGTACCCCCTCCACTCCTTTTTCCTTTTTCTCTTCCTTTCTGGTTTTGTTATATGCCTAGACATGCCACAGTACCAGGCGTTATCAGTACCTACTCACATTCCTTTCCTTATTTGGAAAGAAGACTAGCTCTCTAGCTCATTGCAGCCACCCCTCCCCCTTTCCCTCTCTCCCTTGCGTGCCCACCTTATCTAAAAAAGTTTAAATGTTCAGCCAACCGGGATTAGTTCAGACTGTACAACCTGATCGCGGCCAGTGGGGAAAGGGTACAGGTGCAGGACTTGCGTCAGGAATAAAGGCTTTTGTGCCTCTTTGTTCAGGTGTGCTCTCATGGCGACTGGCCAAGGAGAAGCACCCATTTGCACAGAAAATCACTTTGCGAAAAATCCTTTGAGTGTTCAAATTTCCTTAGGATTTTGAACTTTATGACCAACACTATTACAGAAGTTTAGAAATTATTTAGGCAGACAGTGAAGGTAACAAAGTCCTTAGTAACGTTTCCCTTTTAATAAAAAGCAGTCCCAAAATCATTTTCTTTTTTTTTTTTCAGTTTTTCTTTTTTTTTTTTTTTTTTTTTTTTGAGACAGTCTCTCGCTCTGTCGCCCGGGCTGGAGTGCAGTGGCACAATCTCGGCTCACTGCAACCTCTGCCCCCCGGGTTCAAGTGATTCTCCTGCCTCAGCCTCACGTCTGGCTAATTTTTGTATTTTTAGTAGAGTCAGGGTTTCACTATGTTGGCCAGGCTAGTCCCGCACTCTTGACCTCAGGTGATCCACCCGCCTTGGCCTCCCAAAATGCTGGGATTACCGGCGTGAGCCCCCACGCTCAGCTCCAAAATCATTTTTTTTTTTTTTTTTCTAACAAAGAGCAGCCTGTAAAATCAGGCTACAGACATAGAAAGGCAAGCTAGAAGCTTGTGCGGGTGAATACCGGCAGTTGTGCCAACAGGGAAGAGATTACCTGGGGACTAGGCATGTTCAAAATGGCGGCTCCATCTTCCCTTTTCTTTGTAAACCACGTGTACACAGTAAGGAGCAGGCAACATGGCTCTGGCCCGGCAAACACGCCATCTGCATAACACATTGGGGTGAGGCGGCCAGCTTCCTCAAGCGCTATGCAAATATCACATCTGGTCCAACCAATCTTTGGGCCCTATGTAAATAAGATGCTGCCTCCTCCAACCAGTCTATAAAAACCCGTGCCCTGCACCACAAAACCCGAAGTCTCACTAGGGCGCCCCCTCTCTCTTGCAGGAGATAATGCTATTCCTCTTTCTTTTTCTTTTCTTTTTTTTTTTTATTTTTTTTTTGAGATGGAGACTCGCTCTGTTGCCTAAACTGGAGTGGAATGGCACGATCTCGGCTCACTGCAACCTCTGCCCCCCGGGTTCAAGCAGTTCTTCTGCCTCAGCCTCGCAAATAGCTGGGACTACAGGCACGCACCACCACAGCCAGCTAATTTTTGTATCTTTAGTAAAGACGGGGTTTCACCATGTTGGCCAAGATGGTCTTGATCTCCTGACCTCGTGATCAACCCACCTCGGCCTCCCAAAGTGCTGGGATTACAGGCGTGAGCCACTGCCCGGCCTCTCTTTCTTTTGCCTATTAAACCTCTGCTCCTCTGCCAGTCATGGTGGCTCATGCCTGTAATCCTAGCACTCTGGGAGGCTGAGGCAGATAGATCACCTGAGGTCAGAAGTTCAAGACCAGCCCGGCCAACATGGCGAAATCCTGTCTCTACTAAAAATACAAAAATTAGCGTGGTGACCTGCACCTGTAGTCCCAGTTACCTGAGAGGATAAGGCAGGAGAAATCCTTGAACCCAAGAAGCGGATGTTGCAGTGAGTGGAGATTGCACCACTGCACTCCAGCATGGGCGACAGAACCAGACTCAGTTCAAAAACAAAACAAAAAAAAAACCCCATCCAGCCCTAAACCCACTTCTCATGTGTCGGTGTAGTCGGTTTCTGTGACATAAGACAACGAACCTTGTCTTATGAGAATTTGCCCCGGGCAAGGACACACTTCAAAACCGCCTTTGCAAAAATTGTAACTGAGGAAATTATGACAGTTGAAGAGATCAGACCTAACTGACCCCATCTTGCTTCTAACCTTTAAGCTGTCCTTCTTCAGTTCTGGGTATAGGAAGGAATTCAATTTACAGTTTGACTCTGAAACAAAATTGATAATAGCCCTTTCCTGAAAAGACCCCCTTCTTGCTTGGGGACGAGTCTGCCTTTGCAGGACTAACAAATTTGCTACAAGATTAGAAATTACAGTTTAGGGGTCATGCAGCCTTTGCCTCCAAGAGTCTGAACTTCCCCAGATTGCTGCTGGCTATAATATCACTATTGTAAAACCTAAAAGCAGTGCTTGAGATATTTTGCAGACCCTGCACAGGATGGATCAGCTGACAGCACCCAGGCAGGTAATCTGGATCAAACAGTCTGCCATCGTGCCCAGGAACAAAAGACAGCACGAAAACCTCACTTCAGTCTCCTATGATTCCATCTCCAACCTAACCAATCAGCAGTCCCCACTTCCCAAGCCTTTACCGGCCAAATGATCTTTAAAAACTTTGATCTTCAAATACTTGGGGAGACTGATTTGAATAATAATAAAACCCCAGTCTCCTGCACAACTGGCTCTAAGTGAATTACTCTTTCACCATTGCAACTCCCATCTTGATAAATCGGCTCTGTCTAAGCAGAGGGCAAGGTAAACCCATTGGGAGGTTACATTAGGACTCAGGAAAGCACTTGCTGAGCTCTTGCTATTAGCCAGACACACTTCAAAGTATGTTGCATGTGTGAACTAATTTACTCCTCAGAGCCACCCTTCAAGAGAGATGGTATTACTGTCAACCACATATGACAAATTGGGAAACCAAGGCACAATTAATGAGAGGCAGATAAGGGATTCCATCCAGCAATTCGATCACATTGTCACACCCACTGTGTGATCAGTGTGTGATCCTGTGGGATCACTATGCTTTCCCCTCTAAAGCATAGAAAACTGGAAATTTCAGATTTCTTAGGAAGGACACAGACAAGGAGGTCCATGAATGAGCAAGCACCTGGACAGGTTGGGATCCAGAGCCTGGGCATTGGGGGTAGCAGACAGCCTGGGTTTGACCTTGGACTGGACCGTGCTCCTTGTGTCATTATGGATTAGAGACTCTAAAAATTATTGGGTTTTGTTGTTGCTGTTGTTGTTGGCTTTTTTTTTGTTGTTCGTTTTTGTTTTTTGTTTTTGTTTTTGAGATGGAGTCTTACTCTGTCACCCAGGCTAGAGTGTAGTCATATGATCTCAGCTCACTGCAACCTCCACCTCCTCGGTTCAAGTGATTCTCCTGTCTCAGCCTCCTGAGTAGCTGGGATTACAGGCATGCGTCACCACACCCAGTGGATTTTTGTATTTTTAGTAGAGACAGGGTTTCGCCATGTTGCCCGGGCTTGTCTCGAACTCCTGACCTCAGGTGATCCACCCGCCTTGGCCTCCCAAAGTGTTAGGATTACAGGTGTGAGTCACTACACCCGGCTCCCAAAATCCTTTTCTTTTCTAACAAAGAGCTGCCTGTCAAATCAAGCTGCAGACATAGAAGGGCAAGCTATGTCAAATCACCATGCCTGGCTAATTTTTGTACTTTTAGTAGAGACGGGATTTCGCTGTCTTGGCCAGGCTGGTCTTGAACTCCTAACCTCAGATGATCCGACTGCTTTGGCCTCCCAAAGTGCTGGGATTACAGGCGTGAGCCACCGCACCCGGCCTATACTATTGTTAAGATATGACTCACATGCCGTACCATTTGTCTTCCTAAGTATACAGCTTGGTGGTTTTTAGTGTATTCACTAAGTTGCACAACTGTCACCGCTTCTAATTTCAGAATATTTCTTTAACCCTGAAAAAGAAATCCCATCCCCATTAGCAGTCACTTTCTAATCCTTCCCCCAAGTCTCAGGCAACCACTGATCTACTTTCTGTCTCTATGGATTTGCTTATCTTTCACAATAATGGAATCATACAATATGTCACCTTTCGTCCCTGCCTTCTTTCTTGAAGATCTTGTCTTTTAAAGATTCATCCATGTTGTAGCTTGTGTCAGTATAGTTGTCCTTTGGTATCCATAGGGGGATTGGCTCAAGGACCCTCCTCGGATCAATCCTTGGATCAAAAATCACTGCTCTCAAATCCCAGATATTAAATGTCACAGTATTTGTATACAACCTACAAACATCATCCTGTATACTTTAAATCTCTAGATTACTTAGAATGCCTAATATAATAGAAGTATTATGTAAATAGTTGTTACACTGTATTGTTTAGGGATTAATGACGAGAAACACAAGTCTGCACATGTTCAATACAGATGCAAACATTTTTTTTCTGAATCTTTTCAGTCCAAGGTTGGTTGAATCCATGGATGCAGAACCCATGAATGGGAGGCAGTTTGGCCCTTCGCAGTTCCCAGCCTGACTTTTCCCTTTAGCTTAGTGATTTGAGGGGCCCAATATATTTTCCTTTCATAGGAGATTGGTCTAAACTCTCTCTCCTTTCCCAAATAAATGAGGATTTTTTTTTTTTTTTTTTTGAGGACTTTCACTTGGTTGCCCAGGCTGGAATGGTGCAATGGCACAATCTCGGCTCACTGCAACCTCCACCTCCCGGGTTCAAGCGATTTGCCTGCCTCAGCCCCCTGAGTAGCTGGGACTATAGGTGCATACCACTATGCCCAGCTAATCTTTTTATTTTTAGTACAGATGGGGTTTCTCCATGTTGGCCAGGCTGGTCTCGAACTCCTGACCTCAAGTGATCGGCCTGCTTCGGCCTCTCAAACTGCTGGGATTACAGCTGTGAGCCACCGCACCTGGCCGAAATGACGATTTTTAAAGGAATTCTGTGGGTGAGTAAAAACCCCACTTCAATCCCACATCCAGCAAAGAGCTTGGATGGGGCAGCCTCCAACAAGTCTGATCAATGCCACTGCCTTTCTTAAGAGCCTTTGGTGGCTCCCTGTTCTCCAAAGATGAAAAATGTTTGCACGATTCTCCACCATCTGGCTTCAGCCTATTCGTACCATTGTTAGAGTAACTTTCAGTAGAGACAGGATTTCGCTGTCTTGTACTAACTCCAGTTAGTCTGGAGAAGGTCCTTTCAACTCAGACAGACCTGACTCCTCTCATTGACTGTGTGACCTTGGCAAATCCTCACCTCTCTGAGCCTGAAGATCCTTGTCTGTAAAGTAGGGGCAATCATGGCTCCCTGCAGGGTTGCTGTGGTTATTACATGGGAATATAACTGAAGAGCACCCAGCATAGCTTCTTGAAATACGCTAGACCAGCAGTCAATAAACTTTTGCATAAAGGCAGGTGCAATGGACTAAATAATTGTATTCCCCCAAAATTCATTCATTAAAATCTTGACCTCCAGTGTGATGGTATTCAGAAGTGGGGCTTTCAAGAGACAATTTGGTCATGAGGGAGGAGTTCTCATGAATGGGATTAGTACCCTTATAAAAGGGACCTCAAAGAGCTTTCTCATCCTCTTCCCACCATGTGAGGATATGATGAGAAGATGGCGGTTTGTGACCCAGAAGAGGACCATCTCCAGAACACAAACATGCTGGCACCCTGATCTCAAACTTTCAGCCTCCAGAAAAAAACAACCACAGGTGTGCCAGGCTCAGTGGCTCACACCTGTAATCCCAGCACTTTGGGAGGCCGAGGTGGGCAGAACACCTGAGGTCAGGAGTTTGAGACCAGCCTGGACAACATGGCAAAACCCCGCCTCTACTAAAAATACAAAAACTAGCTGGGTGTGATGGAGCTCGCCTGTAGTCTCAGCTACTGGGGAGACTGAGGCAGGAAAATCACTTGAATCCAGGAGGTGGAGATTGCAGTGAGCTGAGATTGCTCCATCACACAATAGCCTGAACAAAAAGAGCACATACAAAGGAATGTGCATGGCTGTATTCCAATAAAACTTTATGTATAAAAGCAGGTGGTAAGCCAGATTTGGCCTGTGGGCTTATTCCTAAGCCACGCAGACTCCTTGTGGCTGCCCTGCAGACAACCTTGCACCCCCACATCTCCAAGCTAGTGTATACCTAACATGACTTGAGTCTATAGCTAGACTCAAGCTAGTCTATTCTCCCAGAACTGCCAGCACGAACATCCTGCCTCATTTGCGAAGACTGGCCTGAGTTCCCCAGGCTCTGCAGGCTTCCACAGCCTGCAGCTCTATCAGATCATGTCTACACCATCTCATGGTGAGTGGTTTTGATACCAGCAGGCTGTGGAAGGTCCCAAACATGCTGGTGTCCAGGTTCTTAACACCATTGTGAGAAGGAATTCAAGGATGAGTCAGAAAATAGTGAAAGTACAGAGATTTATTGCAAAGCAAAAAGTACGGACTCCAGAAAGAGTAGAGCAGGTACACTCAAGAGAGATGTGCCATGAGGTTTGGGGTTTCCATCTTTAGGGGTTCCTTTAACCAGGGGGTGGGATATTCATGGAAATTCCTGGAAAAAGATGGAGATATCTTGAAACTGTGGTGCCACCCATTTTTATACCACATATGGGTGTTCCTGGAACTGTCATGGTGCTGGTGGGTGTGTGGTTTAGGATGTTAATGCGTGCATCATGAGGTCCTGGGTAAAACCTAGGCCGAATCCAGCACCATGTTGGGTCCATTTGGTCTCAGCCAGCTTGGCCCACATCCTGGTTTTCAGGGTTTTAGCCCATAGCCTCTAGTCATGTGAAACTGCTGCCTGGAATTTTCTATTCTCCTGCAACCTCCCTGTAATATTCCTGTCTCATTTTACCATCTTCTCTTCCAAACTGGACAGGGAACCCCTAGATCCTCTGTGTCCCCAGGGCCTGGCACCATACCTACACATCCAGGTGATTAATCAATGTTTATGGAAAAAAGTCAACAGTAATCTGGCACAGGCAACACAAGGAAGAAATCTCATCTGGGATATTGATCAAAGATGCCAGGTACAGAGGAGTTCCCACTGGATGATTTCAGTTATGTGGTGCTTAAGATTAGGCAAGAGCCATCAGTGAAGATAGAAACCAGAACAGATGGTGAGTTCGGGTGGGGAAGGAGCTGTCATGGGGCAAGGGACCCAAGGGAGCTGTCCAGCTTCTGAAAGGTTCCACGTGTGCATCTCAGCACTGGTTACATGGGCGTATTCACACAGGTAACAAAGTACTACAAGAGAGGTGGCTTAAGCCAACAGACATTTATGATCTCACAGTTCTAGAAGCTAAAAGTCTGAAGTCAAGGCATTGGAAAAGGCATGCTCACTCAGACGGCTCTAGGGGAGAAGTTCTTCCTGGCCTCTTCTAGCTTCTGGTGATGATATCCAGCAACCCTTAGGGTTTCTGGACTTGTAAATGCATGACCTCTATCTCTGCCTTCATCTTCACAGCGTATTCTCCCTGTGCATGTGACTGTGTCCTACTCTCTTCTTCTTATAAGGACACCAGTTTTACTAAGCCAGGGGCCCACCCTAATCCAGTATGATCTCATTTTTCTTTTCTTTTTTCTTTTTTTTCTTTTTTAGAGACATAGTCTTGCTCTGTCATCCAGACTGGAGTGCAGTGGCAAGATCATAGCTCATTGCAGCCTCAAACTCCTGGGCTCAAGTGATCCTCCTGCCTCAGCCTCTCAAGTAGCTGGGACTACAGATGTGCATCACCACACCTGGCTAATTTTTTGTAGAGATGGGGTCTCACTTTGTTGCCCAGGCTGGTCTCAGGCGATCATCCTGACTTAGCCTCCCAAAGTGCTGGGATTACAGACGTGAGCCACCAAGCCTGGATGACCTCATCTTAACTAATTATGTCTGCAATGATCCTATTTTGGAATAAGTCACATTCTGAAGCACTGGGTTAGGACTTCAACATGTTTTTGGGGGACAAATTCCACCCACAACGACAGCTGTATACATAGGTTTAAAAAAAAAAAAAAAGCATCAAATTGCACCTTTAAGATGAATATATTTTACTGAATAAAGGTTATACCTGAATCAAAAAATAAAACAAAATGGGAGGAAAAGATAAATAAGCAATAACCAGCAACTTCCTCCTCTTTTCAGCTTCTAAAAGACAGAGCCAGAAATAATTCCCTCCAACTTATTGAAGCAGTATAATGCATTAAAAAAATTTTTCTCTCCCTTGTGGCATCAGACACACACTCCTTCCCTCACAAAATCTGCCAGGGCTCCTGGGATCTGCTCTTTCCAGGGGTTGGGGAGAGGCTGGTGGTGAAGCAGCCATGATTTTCGGAGCAAAGCTGCCTCCAAATTAGCAGGACCGGCCAGCTGCTCATTCCCCACCCCCACGTGCTGCTCTTGGCAGACGAGAAGGAATTTTTAAAGACTGATTACACATTCTTTTTTATTGGTGCCATGTTTGTAGTATTTGTTGGCCCCAGCTGGTGCCCCAGTAGGTGATATAAAAAGACATATGAATAATGTATACAACAGCCCAACAGTCATCAGAGAACCTCACTGCCAAAACAGGGATGGCGCGGCGGGCCGAGATAGTGGATTATAGGGGGAAGGGAAAGAAATGCACATTCCTGCCCAATTTTGCCTGAAAACTGTAAGCTACAGTCAGCTTGAAGATGAGCAAGTGGGATCTTCACACCACCCTAGAGAAAGCTCCCAACAAGCATATATGGGGTTTTCAAACATAGCCATCCCACATCCAGAAAGTCCAACCTACCAGAGTATAGACGTGGATGTACAAATAGTTATGGACCAGGTTGTTCATTTCAGCATTGCTGTAATTGTGCAGTGGGGACTGGGACTGGGGAGGGATAAAGGATTTAATAGGGTTTCTCTAGAAAGTCTCCTCATGGGGCACAAGCCCTCCAAACAAATGCTGCCTCGAAATGAGACTGTCCCTGGCATTAGTTGATGCACTTAGGTCTTGAATGATAAATGAGATAATGAGACTTGGCAGTGCAAGGGTTCGAATGTAATGAAATGGAAGAGCATAATGGATCATTTGGGATGGACGGGGGAGAGTTGGAGGGCTATTTGTTCATGGGTGATTGAAGCCCCTTCCTCCTGAGCTCTTTCATTCCCTCTCACCAGCCTATACAGAGGCTGAACAAAAGAGATGCTTGTTTTCCCAGCCTCCCTTGCAGCTAGGGGTGGCCATGTGACCCAGTCTTGACCAGTGAGACACAGAGGAAGGACTCCTGGGAACTTCTGGGAAATATGTCTCCTTCCTCATAGGAATCTCTCTCTCTCTCTCCCTCTCTCTCTCTCTCTCTCTCACACACACACACACACACACACACAAACACCACCACAACCAATGACAACAAACACCCTGGCCACCCCCAGACGCCTTTGGCTAGAGATGGGTAATGATTCGCTGCTTAGATCTCAGCAGCCATTTTGCAACCATGAAGAAAAAGCCAAGAGAATTGTAGAGTCCAGAACCCAGAGCCCTGATCCCATGCAGTTACTGAACCAACCCCAGAAACACCACCCACTCTCCAGGCTTCCTGTGCACCATTCCATTCTTCGCCCACTGAGAGTTCTGTTCCCAGTCACTTACAGGTGAATGTGCTGTAACTTCTCCACGGCCTACATGGTGACTGCCTGGCTGCCACAGCTACACACATTCATCCTCAGAAAAAGAAAGGAAGGCCTGGCCTTTTGCCTGGGGCAACTGGAAGTACCAGGACGCTCCCAGTATGGGTTGAATAGTGTCCTCCAAAAATCTATGTCCACCTCTAGCCTCAGAATGTGGCCTTATCTGAAAACAGGGTCTTTGTAAATGTAGTTAGTTAAGGATGGAGATGGGATCATGCTGGATTAGGTGGGTCCTAAGTCCAATGACGAGTATCCTTGTAAGAGACAGAAAGGCAAACACGGAGACACAGGGCAGAAAGCCACGTCAAGGTGGAGGCAGAGGTTGGCATGATACTGCCACAAGTCAAGGAATGCCAGGAGCTGGAAGGGGCAAGGAAGCCTCCATTCCTAGAACCATCAGGGGGTGTATAACCCCACCAACATCTTGACTTCAGACTCCTTGTCTCCAAAACAATGAGAATGTATTTCTATTGTTTTAAGCCATCAAGTTGTGATCATTGTCACAACACCCCTAGGAAATGAAGTCATCATTCCAGCCTGTTCTGTGGCCCTTAAGCTTGCTGAAACCCTCCTATAAAACAACTGCACCTACCTGACCAGACAGTATGACTTGCCCTCCTTCTGGGGCCTCTCGGGCTGTGGAGATGACCACCCTACCCCAACCCATGGACAGCAAATCCCATCCCCGTCCTGCCTGGTCCAGAGACCCATCCCTTTCTTCCCACTGGGACTGGAAGTGACAGACAACAGCAATGAGGCAGGCTTTCATGTCACTCAAGTCTAGAGAGTTGGTGTCCTCAGTACAAAGGTCTCCTTGAGGAAGAAAAAAAAAACTTCAATTTAGTTCTGCCTTTACAGCTAGGAAGTGCCATGTTTACCCACGTGTGTGTGTGTGTGTGTGTGTGTGTATTTTTTTTTGAGACGGAGTCTTGCTCTGTCGCCCAGGCTGGAGTGCAGTGGCCGGATCTCAGCTCACTGAAAGCTCCGCCTCCCGGGTTCATGCCATTCTCCTGCCTCAGCCTCCCGAGTAGCTGGGATTACAGGCACCCACCACCACGCCCGGCTAATATTTTTGTATTTTTAGAAGAGACGGGGTTTCACTGTGTTGGCCAGGATGGTCTCAATCTCCTGACCTTGTGATCCGCCTGCCTTGGCCTCCCAAAGTGCTGGGATTACAGGCGTGAGCCACCGCGCCCAGCCCCATCTTTACCCAGAGTAAACACAGCTGGAATATGGCCCATCAATAGGCAACAGGATAAACAATTCATGGTCTATTTATCAGTGGAATATTATACAATGATTAAGAAGGGATAAGGCATACTGAGAGATTTGTAAATGCGATAATGTGATGTTTGGGATTGTCTTCAAAACAATGTGGGAAGGGGTACGCAGATGCGGGTTGGGGGATGCAGATTTAGATGAAATAAGTTTGGCCAAGAGTCAGCCATTGTTGAAGTTGGGGGGATTCATTATACCATTCTCTCTACTTTTTAATATGTTTTTAAATTTCCATCATAAGGAGTATTTTTAAAGAAGGCAGTTCATATATACTGTCTTAGAAAGAGGTCCATAAAAGATGCTGAAGAGAAACAGCAAGTTGAGGAAAAATATATTCAGTGTAATCGTATTTGTGTGTGCTGCTATATATATATATATATATATATTTTTTTTTTTTTTTTAAGACAGAGTCTTGCTCTTGTCACCCAGGCTGGAGTGCGATGGCGTGATCTTGGCTCACTGCAACCTCTGCCTCCTGGGTTCAAGCGATTCTCTTGCCTCAGCTTCCCGAGTAGCTGGGAATACAAGCACCTGCCTCCAAGCCCGGCTCATTTTTGTATTTTTAGTAGAGACAGGGTTTCTCCATGTTGGCCAGGCTGGTCTCGAACTCCTGACCTCAAGTGATCTGCCAGCCTCGGCCTCCCAAAGTGCTGAGATTACAGGCGTGAGCCACCACGCCTGGCCTCACACATGTATTTTAATTAATATATGAATGTAAGTACAGAGAATAATCTAGAAGACTGTACAACAAACCAAAAGCATGGTTATAAGATTTGGCCTGCTGTTCTTCCCTCCTATCACCATGTATTATTCACATTACCCCACACTTGCAATCACACATTCGCAGGCCTGTGCTTAATAATCACTCAATAAATAATTGCCAGGCACACGTTGGACTTCACTTCTTCCTGCCTACAGAACCCAAGAACTCTGCATTTACCAAATGAACAAGTGAGAGACTGGACCTAAGGAGACGATGAAGTTATCACTGTTCCAGAGTGGTTTATTACTTCTTCTTTTAAAATAGAAATTCTGGTCTTGGCAGAATGGCCTGTGGGCACAAGTGCAACTTTATAACATTAAGGCAACGCAAACTAGATCACAGACTTGAAATTCATCAACATAAAAACCCTGGAAGGCTTTCCCATCAGGAAAAGTCCAAGAAAAAGGCATTTTGCTGGGACTGAGAGGTCGACTTACACGGAGCTTTGCTTAGGTCTGGGCCAGTGGGGGATGGGCGGTGGGGCAAGGAGGCGCCATCCAAAAGCTTCTCTCTTGGCTGGGGTTCACTTTGCCAAGTTTATCTGAGGTTGTTGTCAAGTCTTGTTCACAAGCCAGCCAGGCCTGGAGGTGTGCGCTCTGGTTCAGCATAGAAAGCAGAGGCTAAGAACTTAGGCACTGGCCCCAGCAGACCTAAGTTCTAGTCTTTTTTTGGCTCTTAAGTTTGGCCAAGTGTCTTCTGTTCTCCAAGGCTCCCTTTTTAAATCTATACAATGGGGCTGTTGAGGCTTCCTATGGGGCCAGGCTGATGCGAAGATTGAATGAGATGAGCTCCAGAGAAGTTAAACATGTTATGTCCCAGGAGACCCCCTGAGATAAGGGTTTGGGTACACGTGGACTTGGGAGGGGATCCTAAGAGGCTCCAACAGGGGAGAGGAGCAGTGAAACAGCGACAAGAGGAACCCAGAACCAGAGGCGGGATAGGGAGGTCTGTGCTCTGGGTGACTGGGGCTCAACCCCACAGGGAAACACAGAGAGATCACACAGAGCGTATCTCAGCCCAGGAGCCCCAGATGAAAATGGGGGCTGTTGGCAGAACATGAGTACATGAGTGCACCATTTTCCCGCTGCTGATAAAAACATACCCAGGACTGGGCAATGTACAAAAGATAGGTATAATGGACTTAACAGTTCCACATGACTGGGGAAGCCTCACAATCATGGCAAGGCAAGGAGAGAGCTTGTGCAGGGAAACTCCCCTTTATAAAACCCTCAGATCTTGTGAGACTTATTCACTATCGCGAGAAGAGCACGGGAAAAATCTGGCCCCATGATTCAATTGCCTCCCACCGGGTCCCTCCGACAACATGTGGGAATTCAAGATGAGATTTGAGCGGGGACACAGCCAAACCATATCAATGGGGAAACAGGTGAGCAGCAAACATCACCGCACGGGGCCATGATCATCATTTAAAATGCCAGCCCGGGTCGGGTGTGTTGGCTCATATGTGTAATCCCAGCTACTTAGAAGGTGGGAGGATTGCTTGAGACCAGGGCTTCGAGACCAGTCTGGGCAACATAGCAAGACACCCATCTCTACAAAAAAGTATAAAAATTAGCCAGGTGTGGTGCGGCATACCTGTAGTCCGAGCTCCTCAGGAGGCTGAGGCAGGAGAGTTGTTTGATCCCAGGAGTTTGAGACTGCAGTGAGCTATGATTGCACCACTGCACTCCAGCCTGGGCAACAGAGCGAGACCTTATCTTTAAAAGATAAATAAATTAAAATAAAACGTCAACCGGTGGTGCCAGAGAAGCAGGAGTACTTTGTGATATAAATTCAACTAGATTCTATCAACAAGGCAACAACCCAAAGACAGGCGGGACGCCCAGTTAACAAGCAGAAAGGACTCTGTGAACCACGTCCACAGCAATGGCTCCCCACGTTCCTGTGCATCAGGGTCACCATGGAGAGTTAATGAAAACACAGGATCCTGGGCCCCAGTTCCAGGGATTCTAATAAAGCAAGTGCATGGTGGGACCCAGAGAACTGCATTTTAACAAGTTCTCCAAATGATTTGATGTAGGTGGCCAAAAGATCACATGTTGAAAAACATGGGTCTTACAAAACCCAAGACGCTGGTTTTGCAGGTCTTTTGGCAATACTAGGTGGGTAAGAGACACCCTCAAGGAGAGGTTTTGGAACAAGTCAGCATTTAAAATGGGTGCGCGTGAACACTCACACAACACACACACACACACGTAACAATACCAACAAGGAGGGCTTGGAACGCCAACTATGTTTACACAACGAAATAAATGACTGTGCCCCTAACATACTCCAGAAATCACCCAAGAATAATTTATAACCTCTACCACCACCACAACCAGCTCCCTCCCCCGACCAAAAAAAAATTTAAAAAAAAACTCTTGAGAATGAGCCAAGGTTAATGAGGCTGGTGTTATCTGCTGAGTAAGTGCTGGCCATGCAAGTTAAACTTCCTGAAGGTAGATTCAATTTATGGGTCCAATTTTTCCAGGAGTGCAAAGAAAACTGTGTGCACGAGATGGGAGGCCAGATGCTGTGGGCCTGGGTGAGGAGAGATGGCAGGGCTCTACCAGGTGGAGCTTATAATTTGGTGGGGAGAGAGCAGCTGGTTCTTCAGAAGCTTTTGTTTCCTTTCAGTCATTTTCCCACTTGGCACACTGAGCCAAAGACTTCAAGAGGGACCTTTCCCAAATCCTTCTGTGCCCTGGAGTGGGGCTCTGTTTCCAGCTTCTAAAGGTGAGGGTCAATGCGGCTCCCAGCTCTCCTTTTTAGCTTCCCCCATCCATCCCCAGATACTGGACAGATAGGCTGGGTGCAATCAGTGTCAGGACTGGGTAAATTTTATTCTGATGTGCTCGGAAGTATCACAGATCCTGGGACACCTTGCTGCTCAAAGTGAGGTCCTCAGGCCAGCAGCATCGGCAACTCGGGAGCTTGTTGGAAATGAGGAGGCTGGCACGGTGTGGTGGCTCACACCTATAATCCTAGCATTTCGGGAGGTCTATCCAGGTGCATCACGTGAGGTCAGGAGTTCGAGACCAGCCTGGCCAACATGGCGAAACCTGGTCTCTACTAAAAATACAAAAATTAGTTGGGCATGGTGGCTCATGCCTATAATCCCAGCTGATTACAGGGGAGGCTGAGAAAGGGGAATTGATTGAACCGGAAGGCAGAGGTTGCAGTGAGCCAAGATCACACCACTGCACTCCAGCCTGGGTGACAGAGTGAGACTGTCTTTAAAAAAAAAAAAAAAAATGATATAATGGACTTTGGGCACTAGGTGGCGGGAAGAGGTTGGGATCGGGGTGAGGGATAAAAGACTACATACTGGGTACCGCGTACACTGCTTGGGTGACAGGTGCAATACACTCTCAGAAATCCCCGCTAAAAAACGTATCCATGTAGCCAAAAACCACTTGGACCCCAAACTTGCAATTTAAATTTTAAAAAGTCTCCCTCTTCTTTGCCTTATAAAGGCACCCATCATCACATTTAGGGCCATCCCAATCCATGAACTTGTTTCACATGAGTATGACCTCATCTTAAATTGAGCACATCTGCAAAGACCTGATTCCTGAATCAGGTCACATGCATGAGTACAGGGATTAGACCTGAACATGTGTCGCAGGGGGACACGATTTAATCCACAACATCCCCACCACTCTTACCTCCAGCCTCATTTCTTCCTCTTCTCTCTGCCCCTTGCCCACTGCCCATGCCACAGCCCCAGAAGCTCCACTCTTCCCTCTACTGCCCTCGCAGGGATATTGTTTAGCTCACACGGGACCGTCTTCCTCCTGGCCCCGACTGGTTGCTGCTCATGCTTCAGTCTCAGCCTAGCCATCACTTCCCCACGGAAGCCTCCGCTCCCCCTACCCCACCAGGAGGTCCTTGTCTTTTGCCACGTCTAACTCCACACCTTGAAACTGCTTTATTTATTTATTTATGAGACTGGACTCAAACTCCTGAGCTCAAGTGATCATCCCACCTTAGCCTCCCCAGTAGCTGGGACCTCAGGCAGGCACCTTCATGCCCAGCTGAAAATACCTTTCAAAGCCTCTCTCCTAGAACTGCTGTAGGGAAACTGAGAGGAAAACAACTGTGTCTAATTACACCCCAGTTTAACTCGGGTGCCCAGTTCTGTGTGGGTATGCAGTGGGCACTCAAACACTTGCTGAATGAATGCATGCATGAACAAATGAGAAGAATGAGTGCATGGAAGAGGGAGAGGAAAGAAAGGAGAAAACAGCATATTTCACATCCGAGATTTATTAGGACGCACGCTCCAGCAAGAGATACTTAAAACACAACGCAGTCATCACTTTGATTGTGAAGAATAGTTCAGCTCGTTTTATTTCTGCTCATAATCAATACTGCCCAATCTCAGTGCCTGCTCCTGTCTCATTAACATTTATCAACAACCCTCAGTGGCACACAGTCTTTTACAATTGTTTACTGACTCTCCATTTCAGTTCTTCTCCCCAGCAGCCCACCCAGCCTTGGGTGAGAACAAAGGGTTCCTTCTCGCCGTATCCCACTGGCTATCTGTGGGTTGATTCATATCATTCCAAACCCAGGCTGGCCAGAGTGTCCCCTCCCCTTTTGGAATACATTGATTCTAAGAATCCTCAATAATCCAAACGAATGCTCCAGCTTATGCTGTCACGCTGGCCTTTTTGTTGCCCGAGGAGGGCTCTTCACTGTCCTGCCTGACAGTGATGTACACACAGGAGGCCGCTTTCCCTTCTGCAGGGCAGATGTTGATACGTATGGGGAGCAAAGTGCACCTGCAGAATAGAGCATCATTGCTGGGGTGAGACCTCCCCAGGTGCTTCCTCCACTGCAGTCCCATTAAGACAGCTGTGGGCATCTGTCACAACCCCTCTGAAAGGAACCTCAGAGTGACCCTCTCAGCTCACTCCCTGGGAGGGACCTGTTATACTCAAGGCTTTGCTGAAAGGGACCAAGAGACCTCAGGATTAGTGGCTTTGTGTCTCTGGCTGACCTTAACTTCTATCTTGCTTGTTATCAAGTGTACCCAACAGCCCTGTAAATAAGAAGAGGCTATTTTCCTGCACAAGTGGTTGGTAAGTGGAATCTCGGCACATCACAGCAACCTCCCTGGGCCTCCTTCTGCAGAGCAGAGACAGCACTGTTTCAAAGAGCCTCTAACAGCTGGCAGATTCCGACAAAAAACATCACCCCTTAAAATTCGCTTTCTCCCTAGGGTTGATTTTATTGGAGGTTTGTTTTCCTCTGCCTGCCTGCATCTGCAGAGCCACCGGAGGAATCATCCTGACTATTGTTCTGCTCCTGTAACTCCCACCACCGACTGCTCACCTGTATCTCTGATGGTGGCACCAGGTGATTCCAACTTACAGCTGGTGGGTCTCAAGCTGAGAGAGCTGGGGGCCCACAGGCACTGTCTCAGGAGACAAAGAATCCAAATGTCCTGGTGTTACCCTGGTCTTGGCTGATCGCAAAGGCACAGCCCCAACAGAAGCACAAAATGGACAAGGTTTTGTTTTTTGTGTTTTTTTTTTTTTGAGACGGAGTCTCACTCTGTCACCCGGGCTGGAGTGCAGTGGCACGATCTCAGCTAACTACAACCTCTGCCTCCCAGGTTCAAGCAATTCTCCTGCCTCAGCCTCACAAGTAGCCGGGACTACGGGCATGCGCCACCACGCCCAGCTAATTTTTGTATTTTTAGTAGAGACGGGGATTCACCAACTTAGTTGGCCTGGATAGTCTCGATCTCTTGACCTGGTGATCTGCCCACCTCGGCCTCCCAAAGTGCTGGGATTACAGGCGTGAGCCACTGTGCCCAGCCCAGAGAAGGCTTTTGATACTTGCTTTGCAGCCTCCTGCATCCTACCCCAGCACCAGGCGCTCACGACCTTTGGGCTGAGCTCATCCATGATCATCTCTCCCCAGGCCTGCTGTTCCTTGAGAAAGAAAGTCGTAATGGGCAGAATTCTAGGAGAGCCCCCCAGAGACCCCCTCGCTTATATCTGCTCCCTGTATCATCTCCTTATCATCTCCTGTTCTTGAGTGTGTGCAGAGCTTGTGATTTGGCCAAGGGGAAGGAATTCTGCACATGTGATTAAGGTCACACTTGCTTTGTTAAGCACATATGCTCAGCTGACTTTGAGTTCATCCAAAGCAGGATGATGTTATGTGGGCCAGACCTAATCAGGTGAGCCTTTTAAAGGTGAAGTTTCAGAAATTCAACCCTTAGCCTCCAAGGAGACACAAAGGGTCATGCTGTGAGCTGTCTTTGGAGGTGGCAGCTCTAGGAGCTGAGGGCCTTCTTTCAACAATTCCAAAAAATTGAATTCAGTCCACAAACTGAATAAGCTTGGAAGAGGACACTGAGCATCCTATGAAACCCCAGCTCCACCTGACACTCTGGTTGCAGTTTTGTGAGACCCTGAACAGAGGACCCAGTTAAACCATGCCCAGACCCTTGGCCCATGAAAACAGACAATAACCGGTGGTGTTTTAAGCTGCTCAGTTTGTGCTGGTAAATCCACCAACAGAAAAGTAATATAGAAGTTAAATGGGCCGGGCGTGGTGGCTCACACCTGTAATCCCAGCACTTTGGGAGGCTGAGACAGGTGGATCACAAGGTCAGGAGTTTGAGACCAGCCTGGCCAACATGGAGAAATCCCATCTCTACTAAGAATACAAAAATTAGCTGGGCGTGGTGGCAGGCACCTGTACTCCCAGCTACTCAGGGGGCTGAGGCAGGAGAATCACTTGAACCTGGGAGGTGGAAGTTGCAGTGAGCCAGGATGATGCCATTGCAGTTCAGCCTGAGCAACAGAGAGAGACTCCATCTTTAAAAAAAAGGAAGTTAAATGAACACTTTTGACCACTGAAGGAAGTTCCTTTCACTCCCTCTTACTTAATCATCTTTATCTTAGCCCTGAAAGAGGGATGCTTTAACCCCATTTGTAACAAGTGAATCTGAGGCCCAGAAAAGTGATAGAATTTAGCAAAGTCCACCTTGCTGCCTGGTGGCCCCAGCTAGAACTCAGCCCCAGGTCCATACACCTAAAGTCATTACAACACCCACTAAAATTTTGCCCCTCTCTCTGTGCCTTCCTCTACAGAAGCCTGTTCCTTCAGGGATAGATCCCAACCCACTGTTACAAGGTATTGAACTCTTATTTTGACAAAATGTAGTAACTACCCCCCAAAATTAATAATAGTATTTTTGAGCCAGGCACGGGGGCTCACGCCTATAATCCCAACACTTTGGGAGGCCAAGGTGGGCAGATCATGAGGTCAAGAGATCGAAAGCATCCTGGGCAACATGGTGAAATCCCATCTCTACTAAAAATACAAAAATTAGCTGGGCGTGGTGGCACCTGTAATCCCAGCTACTCGGGAGGCTGAGGCAGCAGAATTTCCTGAACCCAGGAAGTGGACGTTGCAGTGAGCCGAGATTGCACCACTGCACTCCAGCCTGGGCAATAGAGCAAGACTCCGTCTCAAAAAAAAAAAAAAAAAAAGCAAAAACACAAAAACAGAAAACTATTTTTGAGTCCTTATGTGTCAACCACCGGGCTATCCCAACAGCAATAGATATTATGATTATGATTTTTTTCCATTTTATTGATGAGGAAATCGCCACATAGAAAGGTAAAGGGACTTGCCAAAGATCAAGGACACACAGCCAAAGAGTAGTAGAAGCAGCACAGGAATCCAAGCACACATAGCCAAGCTCTGCTTTTCACCTTCACATCATACTGTCCTCAAACTAAAACCCTAAATCTGACCTTCTGAATCAAAAATCATATTCAAGGCCGGATGTGGCAGCTCACACCTGTCAGTCCAGCACTTTGGGATGCCAAGGCAGGTGGATCACCTGAGGTCAGGAGTTTGAGACCAGCCTGGCCAACATGGTGAAACCCTGTCTCTATTAAAAACACAAAAATTAGCCAGGCATGGTCGTGGGTGCCTGTAATCCCAGCACGTTAGGAGGCTGACACACAAAAATCACTTGAACCCAGGAGGCAGAAGTTGCAGTGATCCAAGATCATGCCACTGCACTCCAGCCTGGGCAATAGAGTGAGACTGTGTCTCAAAAAACAGAAAAATATTGTGCTCAATAATAGCTTGGAAGTACACATATCTTCTGTGAAGGTTGATGGGCTACAATTCCCTTCAAAACACAAATAAGTAACTGTGTTTAAATGAGGCCTTCTGTGTAACAGCTACGGAAAATCAATGTAGCTATTTACATTTTGGTTCCCCTTCCAGGCACAGAGAAGTTGCCCGTGACTCTGTGATCAGTTTTGTCCAATGAACCATGAGCAGGAGCGACTCGAGTCACCTCCAGGTGGAAGGGTTAAGAGGTCATGTGACCACCACATTCCCTTTCCCCTGAAATGGTGATCAAGGATCTCTGAGTGACATTACATATCGGTAGGACTGTGATGTCCCCTGAGTCTCAGACCAGCAAGTTTTTATTAAGGGTTTCAAAAGGGGAAGGGGTGCAAGAATGGGGAGTAGAGGTGCAGAGATGGGCCTTTTGTCAGCCTAGATCCCTGAGTGAACACAATGAACAGACCACCCCACAATGCCCTAACACAGCCCAGACATGCAACGTGACCAAGAATAAGCCTCACATGGTGGCTCATGCCTGTCATCCCAGCACTTTGGGAGGCCAAGGTGGGTGGGTCATTTGAGGTCATGAGTTCAAGACCAGTCTGGCTAACATGGTGAAATCCTGTCTCTACTAAAAGAACAAAAATTAATCAGACAGTAGTAGCGTAGACCTGTAATCCCAGCTACTTGGGAGGCAGGAGAATCACTTGAGCCTGGGAGGCAGAGGTTGCAGTGAGCTGAGATTGTGCCACTGTACTCTAGTCTGGGTGACAGAGTGAGACCCTATCTCAAAAACAAACAAACAAACAAATACCTCACTGCATGGAGCCACTGAGATTTGGGGATTGTTGTTACTGCAGCAGAACCCAAATCATCCTGACTACTAGACTGTCCTAACTAGAGTTTCTTACCAAAAGCAAAGGCATTTTTAAAGTTCGTGACATTTAAACAAAAGAGCAAACACCAACGTCTGCCACTTTGTCAGACTAACAAACTCAAACAAAGCCAACAGCCAGAAGTTAAAAGAAACAGATCATTAGGTTGAAAACAGAACCATCAAAACAGACACAAGTGACTCATTTAGTGATTGCAAAGAACATCAGGCAAGACACACGTGTGGTCATCATATCATTCATCACATGCTTAATTGCACATGTTTGACTAAGAAAAACACAAAGTATTAAAGCTCATCTGTAGTTCCAAGTGCCTATCCATGTATTTATCCATTCATCTTGGATTTATTTATTGAGCAACTCTTTTGTGCCAGGCACTGTGCTGGGTGCTGGTAATGCAATGATAAAGACGGCAGGCATGGCTCTGCCCTCCAGGAGTTTCTGGGATTCGGAGGGAGACAAAAAGAAATAAGTAAATCCATGAAAGAAGTATTGGTTGGACTTGCCCCCAATATTTCAACATAGGTTCTTCCTATTTTCCATAAGTGTCAGCTGGCTGAGAAATAAAGAGAGACAGTACAAAGACAGAAACTTTATAGCTGGGCCGCCAGGGGTGACATTACATATCAGTAGGACTGTGATGTCCCCTGACTCTCAGACCAGCAAGTTTTTACTAAGGGTTTCAAAAGGGGAAGGGGTGCAAGAACGGGGAGTAGGTACAAGATCACATGCTTCAAAGGGCAAAAAGCAGAACTACTAACAAGGGTCTAACAAAGATCACATGCTTCTGAGGGAACAGGACAAAGGGCAAAAGCAGAACTACTGATAAGGGTCCAACAAAGATCAAAAGGCAGAGGGCAAAAGCAGAACCACTGAAAAGAGTCTATGTTCAGCGGTGCACATATTGTCTTGATAAACATCTCAAACAACAGAAAACAGGGTTCGGAGCAGAGAACCAGTCTGACCACAAATTTACCAGGGCAGAGTTTTTCCCCACCCTAGTAAGCCTGAGGGTGCTGCAGGAGACCAAGGCGTATCTCAGTCCTTATCTCAACCGCATAAGACACACATTCCCAGAGCAGCCATTCAAAGACCTCCCCCTGAGGAATGCATTCCTTTCTCAGGGTATTAATATTAATATTCCTTGCTAGGAAAATAATTTAGCGACATCTTTCCTACTTGCATGTCCATTTATAGGCTCTCTGCAAGAAGAAAACTATGACTCTTTTTGCCCGACCCCACAGGCAGTCAGACCTTATGGTTGTCTTTCCTTGTTCCCTAAAAATCACTGCTATTCTCTTCTTTTTCAAGGTGCACTGATTTCATATTGTTGAAACACACGTTTTACAATTTGTACACTTAACACAATTATCACCGTGGTCCTGGGGTAATGTACATCCTCAGCTTATGAAGATAACAGGATTAAGAGATTAAAGACAGGCATAAGAAATTATAAAAGTATTAATTCGGAACTGATAAATGTCCACGAAATCTTCACAATCTATGTTCCTCTGCTGCAGCTCCAGCTGGTCCCTCCATTCAGGGTCCCTGACTTCCCACAACAAGAAGTAATAACAGGTTAAGGTGGAGAAGAGAGGAGAAGTCCACTTTATAAAGGGGTCAGGAAAGAGCTGTCTGTGGAAGCACCATTTTAGCTGAGACCTAAAGGATAGTCTTGTTTGGGGAGGCGCAGAGGAAAATCATTCCAGGCTGAAGCAGCAAGTGCAAAGGCCCTGTTATGGAGAAAGGTTTGAGAGTCCAAGGAAACAAAAGGAGGCCAGAGTGGCTGAAATAGAGTAGGCCAAGGGGAGGAGATAGGAGAGGGCTGGAGAGGTGGCAGGAACAGGCAGAAGACTCAGGGTCTCGATTTTATTCTATGTGCCATGGGCAGGAAAGGCAGAGATGAGACTCAATGGACACCTTAAGATCCCTGAAGCTGCCAGGTGGGAAATGGATTGCTGAGCATCGACGGCAGGTGCAGAGGACCAGTTAAGACCAGTTAGGAGGCTGCTGCTGTAGCCTAGCTGGGATAGCGGTGTCCTAGGCAAAGATAATGACAGTGAAGATAGAGAGAGTGGACAAGTTGAGATAAAGTTTAGAATCACAGGACTTGCTGACTAGAGAAGAGGGCAAAAGCGGAGTTAGCACAACACATGAGTTATGACTGCCTTGAGCAGCTCAGCAGGGGGTGGTGCCATTTACAGAACAGAGATGGCACGGACGGAGCCCACGGAGAAAGAGGAGGAAAAAGAGAGTTTGGCTTTGGGTTTTTATTAAGACAGGGTCTGACTCTGTCACCCAGGCTGGAGTGCAGTGGTGCAATCATAGCTCTTTGCAGCCTCAAACTCCTGGGCTCAAGCAATCCTCCTGCCTCAGTCTCCCAAGTAGTAGGACTACAGATCTGACAGATGCACATCACCATGACTAGCTAATTTTTTTTTTTTTTTTTTTTTTTTTTTTTTAGATAGGGTGTCTCACTGTGTTTTCCAGGCTGGCTTCAAACTCCTGGCCCTTGAGTGACCCTCCCACCTCAGCCTCCCATAGTACTGGGATTACAGCCATCACCTACCACTCCCAGTCATGAGTCTGGCTTTGGATGTAACAAGGTTGAGGTGTTCATGAGTTGACAAGTGGAAAAAACAAGAAAGAAGCTGAGTGTTTAAGACTCTGTTTGAAGAAGTCTAACCTCAAGACAAAAGTTCAGGACTCATCAGCTGAGAAATGGCACCCAAAATTATGCAAATGGATGAGCTCAGCTAGCAAACAAATCCAGGGAGAGCAACACTGGGCTATGCACCTGGCCTAACACCACCCCACTCCTCCCAATCCTTGTGTTATGCTGGAGAGGGTTCAGCCTCTGGGGAGTGTCACCAAACCCCCACATCTCTTTCTTCTGAGACCTTCTCTATAATCCCCTCTTTTATACTTAGTGAAATGGGATTCTCTTTTCCCCATCCAGCTTAAGCAAAACTTTTGACTATGAGAGGAATGAGGATGCATTTAGTATCTGTTCTGCACTGCTAATTCCATCAAAGATTTCTCATTATTCATGCCTGGCAGTCTCATTTTCTTCTTTCGCCTCTCAGAGCACAGTCAAAGCCTTAATTACTGACCTTTTCACCCATCTAACACCAGCGATTTCCCCCATCTCAGTTCTCAGGAAGTTCTCTTTGCAGAATTATCTCCTGAATCCTCACCTGGGGATAGAAATTGTTCTCTGTAGCCGTGTCTTCCCCCTCTAACTCTTATCAAAAAACTCAGCGATCTCTGTGCATCAAATATTAAACTCAAGCTTAACAGAACAGATCATGCTTCTGGCTTCTCTCTGTCTCTGGCCTGTGGGTTAATAGGTTTGTAACCTTTGCAGGGAAGACACCAAATTCTCGGGAGGCCAGAGTTTCCAAGAGTGCTGGTCACTCTTACTCTTTTTCTCCTGCTCAAAATTCAGCACTAGAGAGTGTTATACCATTGCACCTGCAGAGGAGTTCATCTGACTCTAGGGACTACAGATGAGAGAGATGGACAAACTAACAAGCATTCAGAAAATGGCTACCACAATGGGGAAGAAAATGAAAGTCAAACCGAATAAGTAATGGTCAAAACAAAACAAAAACCTAGAGACCAGGTGCAGTGGCTCACACCTGTAATCCCCACACTTTGGAAGCCAAGGCGGTTAGATCACTTGAGATCAGGAGTTCGAGACCAGCCTGGGCAACATAATGAAATCTCATCTCTACTAAAAATACAAAAATTAGCCAGGTGTGGTGGTGGGCACCTGTAATCCCAGCATTTTGGGAGGCTGAGACAGGCGGATCACCCGACGTCAGGAGTTTGAGACCAGCCTGGCCAACATGGTGAAACCCTATTTCTATTAAAAAAAAAAAAAATACAAAAATTAGCCAGGTGTGGTGGCAGGTGCCTGTAATCCCAGTTACTTGGGAGGCTGAGGCAGGAGAATCGCTTGAACCCAGGAGGCAGAGGTTGCAGCGAGCAAAGATCATGCCACTGCACTCCAGCCTGAGCAACAGTGAGACTCTGTCTCAAAAAAAAAAAAAAAAAAAAAAAAACTAGAGATGCCCAGGCTGGCTGAAGAGAATATTCCAGAGCCAGGCTTGGGACACTATGGCCCATGGGCCAAATCTGACCTGCTTGCACATGCTTTTGTCAATAAAGTTTTATTGAAACACAGCCATGCCCATTTGCTACATATTGTCTACGGCTGTTGGATTAGGCTGTTCTCCCATGCTATAAAGAAATACCTGAGACTGGGTAATGTATAAAGAAAAGAGGTTTAAGAATTTTGCAGGCTGTACAGGGAGCAAGACACTGACATCTTCTGAGCTTCTGGGGAGGCCTCAGCAAACTTAAAATCATGGCAGAAGGTGAAACAGGAGCAAGAGAGTGAGGAGGGAGGTGCTACACACTTGTAAACAACCAGATCTTGCAAGAACTCACTCACTATTGCAAGGACAGGACCAAAGGGATGATGCTAAATCATTCATGAGAAATCCATCCCCATGATCCAATCTCTTCCCACCAGGTCCCACCTCTAACACTGGGGATTACATTGCAACATGAGATTTGGGCAGGCACATATTCAGACTGTATCAGCTGCTTTCACACTATGGGTGGCAGAGTTGACTAACTACTACAAGAGACTGTATGGCCCACAAAGTCTAAAATATTTACTATCTGAGGCTTTCAAGAAAAAGTTTGCAAACCTTGCTCTTGAAAAGGAAGGGAAGGAAGAGGAGAGGAGGAAGACAGGAAGGAGTAGAGAGGGACACAGGGCTGTATTCAAACATCTGTTACTAAGAAAGAGAAATTCAACTTATTTGGCATGGCCCAGGTTATCAAACTGGGAGCACTGGATTGAAGTTTCAGGACAAGCACTGTGCTGAACATAAGGATGACCCATCCAACAGGCACATAATCCACCCTGAAATGCTGTCCTGGGGTAGTGAAGATGATGTTGCTGGAAATATCCTTAAGTGGCATGTGGATGAGTTCCCCCGGAGGCATACATGTTGAACTAAAGATTCTGCTGATGGCGGGTACAAGCTGAAGGGGTTTTGAAAGGCAGAGTTAGGTTCCACAGAAGGCTGTTGCTAGAGAAAGCCAGGAGAAGAAATTACATGGCCAGATAGAGCGGCATGACTATTGGATGAGGGTTTTGTTTGTGTTGTTTTGTTTTGAGATGGAGTTTTGCTCCTGTTGCCCAGGCTGGAGTGCAGTGGCACAATCTTGGCTCACTGCAACTTCCACTTCCTGGGTTCAAGAGATTCTCCTGCCTCAGCCTCCCCAGTAACTGGGATTACAGGCATGTGCCACCACGCCTGGCTAAGTCTGTATTTTTAGTAGAGATGGGGTTTCTCCATGTTGGTCAGGCTGGTCTCAAACCCCTGACCTCAGGTGATCCACCTGCCTCGGCCTCCCAAAGTGCTAGGATTATAGGCGTGAGCCACTGCACCCAGCCTGGATGAGGGTCTTTAGCAAAGATGGAAGTTTTGGTACCTTGCAATATAATCTCTTCATTTATGTCCTCCTGAAATCTTCAGTAAAAGCACTATTTTGTCGATGCTTCCAGGGTCGTACTTAGGGAGATTTAAAGGAGATGCGATGTGGCAGTCTTTGACTCAAGGGAGTATCATACCAGCTCAAAGAGACCTGGGTACATGCCAACTGGACCAACTCTTGTGAGGATGTCATAGATCCTGGGAGGCCATTCTGATCCTGCCAACCTTGAGGCCAGGTGTGTCTTTGAAAAACATGGTTTGACTTAACACCAGCACTTAATCTAACACTCACCATGAATCTTGCTGAAGTTAAGCTATACAAATACCTTTTCAGAAGATTTTTTTTCATTCCAGATCCTTCTTAGAAATTCCTAAGACTCAATGCTGCGTGTAAGATTCTAAGAAAGAAAACAGTTTCCGATCTTTGGGATTCCCCTGAGATGGTCCAATCCGCGAAAAGTTCATTGCCATTTCCCTCAAGGACACTGAGCACAGGAGTCTTATCCGATTGGATCCTGGGAATCGAGAAGCTTCAGCAGATGGGAAATGCACCCTCCACAGGCTCACATCCCTGTGGGCTATTTCAGTTACCTATTGCACTCTAAAATTAGAAACTTTAAACCACCACAATTCCTTATTGCTCATGACCCTGTGAGTTGCATGGGGACTTCCAGGCTGGTTTAACCTGGGCTCATTTGTGTGGCTACCTGCAGCTGGAGGGCCACCTGGGCGGAACATCCAGGATGGCCTCACACATGTGCCTGGCAGTTGGTGTGGCTGTCAGCCGGGGAAACTTTTATTCCTCCATGTGGCCCCTCGCCCTTCAGAGCCCCTCTTCAAACGGCCCTTTAAGCAGGATAGCCAAGCCTTGTTGGTGCCAGCATCCAAGAGGGCAAAAAAAGGGAAACTATGAGAGGGCTCTCAAGGCCTAAGACTACAAGCACCCCAAAAAGCTGAGGTCTCGGTTAATTCAGAAAGTTGATTTTGCCAAGGTTGAGGATGCACGCCTGTGACACAGCCTCAGGAGGTCCTGACAACATCTGCCCAAGGTGGTCGGGACACAGCTTGGTTTTATACATTTTAGAAAGACCCGAGACATCAATCAGTATGTGTAAGATGTACATTGGTTCAGTCTGGAAAGGCAGAACAACTCCAGGAGAAGGTGAGACAACTCGAAGCGGGGAGGGAACTTCCAGGTCAGAAGTAGATAAGAGACAAATGGTAGCATTCTTTCCAGTTTCTGATGCGCCTCTTCAAATGAGACAATCAGATATGCATTAATCTCAGCAAGCAAAGGAGTGACTTTGAATCGAATGAGGGGCAGGTTTGCCCTAAGCAGTTCCCAGCTTGACTTTTCCCTTTAGCTTAGTAATTTTTCCTTTTTTTTTTTTCTTTTGGTGACAGCATCTCGCTCTGTTGCCCAGGCTGGAGTGCAGCGGTGTGATCTCGGCTCACTGAAACCTCCAACTCCCGGATTCAAGCAATTTTCCCTGCCTCAGCCTCCTGAGTAGCTGAGATTACAGGCACCTGCCACAACGCCTGGCTAATTTCTGTATTTTTTTTTTTTTTTAGTAGAGACAGGGTTTCATCATGTTGGCCAGGCTGGCCTTGAACTCCTGACCTCAGGTGATCCGCCCGCCTCAGTTTCCCAAAGTGCTGGGATTACAGGCGTGAGCCACTGAGCCTAGCCTAGCTTAGTGATCTTGGGGTCCCAAGGTTTATTTTCCTTTCACAGCTAGAAGTTGGTCACCATCACTTTGGCAGCACTCCACTGGGCAAAGCAAGTCATAGGCAGCCGGGATTCAAAGAGAGGAAAATAAACTCTATCTCTTAATGGAAAGATTGGTTCGATTACACTGCACGAGCGTTTGCAAGATGTTGCACCCATCTTTGGAAACTGACCCCCCTCCCCGCCACACACATACACACATCTTTACACGCAACCCCCCCATGAGGTGCATCTACTTCCAGGCAGAACCGAAACTTGACAGTACTTGAAATAAGAAAAGTAGTGTCCTAAATGCCAGTTCTCTTCTTACTTAACTTCAGCCTCATTATAAGCAGATCCTAACAGAGTTTATGTGTCTTGAGAAACATTGTAATTAATCTTCGGAATTTAAGAATTTGAATTCATAGCAGTAGCCTGTGCATAGGAAATATGCATATGGCAGGTTTTTCCTTTCTGCTAAATCATGCTGAGGGAACCACAATGTAACTGTTTTTTGTTTTTTGTTTTTTTTTTTTTGAGACGGAGTCTCACTCTGTTGCCCAGTGGTGTGATCTCAGCTCACTGCAACCTCCACCTCCCAGGTTCAAGCAATTCTCCTGCCTCCGCCTCCTGAGTAGCTGGGATTACAGGCACGTGCCACCATGCCCAGCTAATTTTTGTATTTTTTCAGTAGAGATGGGGTTCCACCATGTTGATCAGGTTGTTCTTCAACTCCTGACCTCTGATCTGCCCACCTCGGCCTCCCAAAGTGCTGGGATTATAGGCGTGAGCCACCAGCTCACAATGTAACTATATATTGAAAAAAAAATTTTTTTTTTGGTAATTAACAGGTTTAACAGAATGTATCTCCTAATCTATTCCTTTCACTGCAGACATCTATTGCCTTTTCAGCCTAGCAAACCTACCCTCTATGGAGACTCATACTTCCTATGCCAGGCACATGGCTCTCATGGGGGCTGCCATGTTCTCACATGACTCTACCCATCTGGCCTCAGTTGATTGGTCCAGGGATGAGCATCTGGCCTAAATGGGCCAATCAGAATTCTTCCCTTGAATATTTTTCCATACTGGTAGTAGACCAAGTTAATCATTCTCTGTGATGACAGGAACTATGTGGAGTGAGAAATACAGGAGCTTTTGTGGCCACATTTCTCATCTTATGGAGAAAAGGCTTGAGTAAGAAGAAATTGAGTCAGTATGCACACAAAGCCAAAGAGAGAGACGGAGAGAGAGATCTGATGGTGTCTCCATCCAGAGATGGAGAGAGAGATCTTGTGGTAAGCCCCTTGGTATTTATCATTCTAGTACATGCTTGCTGCTGCATAAAATCAAGACTTTCACCTGAGGGTTTTCTCAAAGTCAGGCATGGAATATGTCAGAAAAGCCACAGAAGCTGGGCGCAGTGGCTCACGCCTGTAATCCCAACACTTTGGGAGGCCAAGGCAGGTGGATCACGAGGTCAGGAGTTCGAGACCAGCCTGGCCAACATGGCAAAACCCCATCTCTACAAAAAATTTTAAAAAGTAGCTGGGCATGGTGGCGGGCACCTGTAATCCCAGCTACTCAGGAAGCTGAGGCAAGAGAATCACTTGAACCTGGGAGGCAGAGGTGGCAGTGAGCTGAGATCGCGCCATTGCACTCCAGCCTGGGTAACAGAGTAAGACTATGTCTCAAAAACAAGAAACAAGAAAAAAAGCCATAGAGTTGATGCCCTGGGACCAGTCCTCAGTCAGTGATGAATGGGAGCCAGGGTATAAATGCTTCAATATCTTTGCCCCCTGGATGGAACAACTTTGAAATGTATTCCACATCATCTCCCAGAGGTCCCCAGTGGGGTCAAACCCTAGCTGCCTGGAGTGGTAATCTGCTCTTTGAAGCCCCCTCTGTGGCCTCCTGCCTTTTCATGTATCAGTTCCTCACTCCCCTATTGGTGTTCCCTGAAGTCATCTTCTAAACAAACCACTTGCAATCCTGTCCCTCTTTCAGGATGTGCTTGGGGTTGGGGTAGGGGAGTGCAGACCAAAACATGATCCCTTTTCCACTCCACACTACTAAGATAAGTTTCTGTCACTGGCAACCAAGAGTTCTGACTATTACCTCCTTCTGAGATAATTTCTAAAATGTATTTAGGAATTTCCCCCCCCTCCACCCCACTGCCTATGTCATCAATATGTAGATGTCTCAACAAAGTTTAATGGTGTTCTTTGATCAAGTTTCACAAAACACACTGCACTTTCATAAGGGCTCCCCGTGACTGATCAGCCATTCAAAAGAAGGGAAGTGTCAGAGATGGCTCTGCTAGACTCATGTATTCTTCAGTAGAATCTGGGTCAGGATGGTGTGGTCGGGAGACGCTTCTGGAGCTCTGGGACCCATAAGCCTGCGTGTCCCATGGTGGAGTATTAGGACCACTTGAAAACATAGTGGCAGGAGGTTTCCTCCCTCCCCTGAAGTTCATCCTCCACGACACCCAAACTGCTCAATAGATAGTGGTTAAATGAATAATGGGGCCAGGTGCAGTGGCTCACACCTCTAATCCCAGCGCTTTGGGAGGCCGAGGCAGGTGGATCACCTGAAGTCAGGAGTTCGAGACCAGCCTGACCAACATGGCGAAACCCCACCTCTACTAAAAATTGGCCAGGCATGGTGGTGGGTGCCTGTAATCCCAGCTACTTGGGAGGCTGAGGCAGGAGAAGTACTTGAACCTGGGAGGCAGAGGTTACAGTAAGCTGAGATAGCACCACTGTACTCCAGCCTGGGTGACAGAGCGAGACAAAGAAAGACGAAAGAAAGAAAAGTAAGAAAAGAAAGAAAGAAAGAATAATGGATTCCTTCCTTCCAAACTGCAACTCACCAAAAGAAGACCAAGACGCATCACGATGTTGTGGCCATAATCACCACAGTGACGATAACGAATACAATCAACTCTCAAGCCAGCCCCTCCACTAAACCTGGCAGATCACATCCGGTGTTTCACTTTGGGGATGTTTTAGTGGTCATGGTAGAGTGCTGCCTGACTGCTGGCTTTTCTACTGTTTCAGGAATACAGAGACGTGTATGGATGACCCCTAAAGCAGCCTAACTGATTAGTATGCAATTCTCAAAGAGCCAAACTGTATCCCAAAAGCTACTGGAATAAAAAAATAAAGAGAGAGAGTTTTAATTCTCAAAGAGACAAATTGGATAGTAAAAGCATTTATGTTCCCTTGGAGAATCTTCCCACCGAGGACTCAAAGTTGTCTCCAGACCAGGGAAAGACTGGGGCCTTGAACACTCCCAATTCTGGTATCACCTCCCATTCTCCTTTAGGTACAGTTTTCTCAGAGGAGCATACATTGTGCATTGCCACCAAGGGTATCCAAGGACACAAACTGAAGATAATAGTGCTTCATTGTCTCTCAGTCATCTGTCTCTCCCACATGCTGGCAGAAGAGCCAAGCCCAATTTATCCAATTACAAAATAGCAACACTGGCATCATGAGATCAGATAACAAACTTCCAGTGGCAATCTATCTTCCTACCAAAAGTAACCAACATCTGCGGAGCACTTACCATGACTAAGGGTCAAAAGAAGTACTTTACATGCTGCGTCAGGATGTCCATGTGTCAGGATGGACTCGGTTATGCTGCAGTAACAAATTAACCCCAGAGTCTCAGCAGCTTAGCAACAAAGTTGATTTCTTACATTCCATGTCACCGTGGGTTGGCCGGGTATAATGCGCTCCATATGGCCACTCAAAGACTTAGAATGATAGAAATTCTACCATCTTAATGCAAGGATTTTGCCATTACTGCACCAAGAGATGAGAGAATGAGATAGTTTTGCCCCAGCCCTCAAAAGCTGCAGACTACAGGTGACGTCAGTGACTTCCACTTATAGAGCATTGGACCCTGGCATGGATCCATCTAACTATTGGGGGTTTGAGGGATACGGGGGAGCACATGGAAATCCCATGAGCAGTAACCATTCCCGCCAGCATGCATTATTTCATCTGAACCTCACAACCCCATGGAATATATAACAGACGCTTGGAGAGTTATGGGCCCCACCCCAAAGCATCATAGGTAATGAGTTGCAGAGCTGATATATGACCCTCGGCCTGCCAGGATTCAAAACACTATGCTGTATACTCATCACAAAATTCTATGAAATTCCCTCATACAGCAAAACATCACACCAAGTAAAAAGAAAGTCAAGTTGTACAAATACAAAATAGAACTCCCCTGACACTTCACCTCCTCACCCGCCTGAACCCCACCGAAAGCATCAACCTACGCAAATAACTGGAACGAAATTCTCAGGCAATTTCAGCAGGGGAAAAGGGGTTATCTCATCTGGTTCTCATATCCAACCTTGTCAAGGCAGGACCTTCCCTAAACTTCACCTGAACACCTAGGCAGACCATCATGTGTTGCCGCTTCTTGTTACTGGAAATCCAACGATGACGTCTTTACACAATTTATAGGTCTTTCTATAAGTGCCAAGATAAATGTCATCCCTGTACCTGCGCATCGTTCAGAGGTAGGCAAGCTTCTATGTAAAGTGCTAGACAGTAAATATTATAAGCTTTGCAGGATACATCTGATCTCCATCTTCTATTCTTTTTTCTTTTTTTTTTTTTTTTTTTTTGTACAAATTTTTTTTTCTTTTTAGATAGGGTCTAAAAAGAAAAAAAATTCATCCATGCTGTGATATCGATGAATGTTCAAAACATGTTCAGTGAAAGAAGCAGACGTGAAAGGTCCTATATTGTACGATTCCATTTATATGCAATGTTCAGACTAAGCCAATCCACAGAGATAGAAAGTAGATTAGAGGTTTCCAGGGGCTGCAGGAGGAGTATGCAGAGTGACTGCCGAATGGGTGGGAGGCTTCCAATTGAGGTGTTGAAAAAGCTCTGAAACTAGGTAGTGGTGATAATTGCACAACACGATAAATGGACGAAATGTCACTGAATTGTACACTTTCAGATGCACAAAATGGTAAATGTTGCATATATTATACCACAATTTTATTCATTTACTTTTAGAGATAGAGTCTCACTCCATCACCCAAGCTGCAGTGCAATGGCACAATCATAGCTCACTGCTGTGTTTACCGCCTGGGCTCAAGCAATCCTCCAACCTCAGTCTTCCAAATAGATGGGACTACAGGTGAATGCCACCACACCCAGCTTTTTAAATTTTTTTATAGAGATGCATTCTCACTATATTGTCCAGACTGGCCCAAACTCCTGGCTTCAAGCGATCCTCTCATCTCAGCCTCCCAAAGTGCTGGGATTACAGGTGTAAGCCATCACGCCACGCAATTTTTAATTCTTATGCGAAATTTTCACCTAATAAATTTTTAGGATTAAAAAAATGTTGATCAACATGGAGATTAGAAGCAAAAATAATTTTAAACAGAGAAAAAAATTAAATGAGATGATGTATATGTATACGGTGCCTGGCCTCATGGTCACAGAATCCACTGCAGCTTTTTTTTTTTTTTTTTTTTTTCTTTTTTTTTTTTTTTTTGAGACAGGGTCTCACTCTGTCACCCAAGCTGAGTACAGTGGCATAATCATGGCTTACTGCAGCCTTAACCTCCTGGGCACAAGCGATCCTCCCACCTCAGCCTCTCAAGTAGCTGGCACTGCAGGTGCACACCACCACACCTAGCTATTTTTGTTGTTGTTGTATTTTTGGTAGCGACGGGGTCTCACCATGTTGCCCAGTCTGGTCTCGAACTCCTGGGCTCAAGCGATCCTCCCACCTCAGCTTCCCGAAGTGCTGGGATTACAAGTGTGAGCCATCATGCCCATCCTGTTGTAGCTATTTTAATAGTCCTGGTGTACAATAATTTGCTCTCCCTATAAAAACAGGACATACTAAGCCAAAGAAAGCACCAATATAGTTTGTTCTCCCCAGATCTTCACAATGTTGGAATTAGTATAAGAGTCCAAAATACTTCACATGGTTTGGCTTTTTTTTTTTTTTTTTTTTTGGAGATGGAGTCTTGCTGTGTCATCCAGGCTGGAGTGCAATGGTATGATCTCGGCTCACTGCAACCTCCACCTCCCAGG
>NC_045450.1:5192985-5197156 GCF_002776525.5 Piliocolobus tephrosceles | reverse complement strand
CCATCATGCCCAGCTACTTTTTGTATTTTTAGTAGAGATGGGGTTTCACCATGTTGACCAAGCTGGTCTTGAACTCCTGACCTCAAATGATCCACCCAGCTCGGCCTCCCGAAGTGCTGGGATTACAGGCATGAGCCAACATGCCTGGTCGGTTTGATTTTTTACTGTGGTAAAATACATACAAAAGCTATCGTTTTAACCATTTTCAAGGGAACAATTCAGTTAAGTGCATCCACCACGTTGTACAGCCATGTCCCCCATCCGTCTCCAGAACGCCTTCATCCTGCAAATATGCAGCGCCTTGCTGCACTCCAGGTTTTTTTGTCCCACAACAGAGCTGGGCTGAATTATCAATGTGGACTTTGTTCAACAACAGGCTAAAGAGGGACAAGCCCATGAACCCTGTGAGGACTGCATGACAGGTGCTCGCGGGATGGCAGGGCTCAGGGCCCTCCAGCCACTGCTGCTGCTGCCTGTCCTGCTGGACGGCCACCCCGTCCCGGGGAGGAAGAGCACTCGCAGCTGCTGCTGATCTCCTTCAGTGGCTTCCGCTGGGACTGCGACCAGGACGTGGACACCCCTAACCTGGACTCTCTGACCCAGGAGGGCGTCAAGGCCAAGTACCTCATGCTGCCCTTTGTCACAGTGACCCCCCCATCCCACTTCACCGACATACCAGGTAAGCGCCACTCTGCCCATTTCGCCCGATGCCCATCAAAGCCCCAGCGCCCGTCATTCCCTGGGATAAGAAGCAGAGCTTGGTCAGCTCTAGGGAGGCTGAGGCGGCTCCTGCAGCCCATGGCCATGCCCCAGGAGCAGCACCAGGTCCGAATACACTGAGGCGCGGGGGTGCGGGGCTGCACGGGTGCAGGGCCGTCACTTGGGCCTCGAGACCCAGCCTGCAGACAGGACCAAGACCAGGGATGCAGCCACCTGAGGGTCTCCCTACTCCCAGGCCCTTCCCCACCAGGACCAGTGGTCTTCAGTAAAAGTAAGTAATTAAAAGAATGTGACTTTTTTTGTGTGTGATGGGGTCTCACTCTGTTGCCCAGGCTGTAGCTCAGTGGCATAATCACAGCTCAGTGGAGCCTCAAACTCCTGGTCTCAAGCAGTCCTCCCTACCTTAGCCTCCCCAGTAGCTGGGGATACAGACAAGCCACTATGCCTAATTTTCTCAGTTTTTTAGACACTGGGGAAGGGGTGTCTCACGATGTTGCCCAGGCTGGTTTTGAACTCCTGGCCTCAAGTGATCATCCCGCCTCAGCCTCCCAAAGTGCTGAGATTAGAGACATGAGCTACCGTGCCTGGCCTGATCTTTTTTTTAAAAGTAAATAAGGCCGGGCACAGTGGCTTACCCCTGTAATCCCAGCACTTTGGGAGGTCAAGGCGGGTGGATCACCTGAGGTCAGGAGTTCAAGACCAGCCTGGCCAACATGGTGAAATATCATCTCTCCTAAAAATACAAAAATAAGCCAGGTGGGGTGGCAGACGCCTATAACCCCAGCTACTCGGGAGCCTGAGACAAGAGAATCTCTTGAACCCAGGAGGCAGAAGTTGAAGCGAGCCAAGATCGTGCCATTGCACTCCAGTTTGGGCAACAGAGCAAGACTCCGTCTCAAAAATAATAAAAATAAAAACGTAAAAAATTAAAATCACTTTTAAAGAATTGTATAAAAATAATAAAACATTGACATTTACAGAGCTCAGTGAGATGAGGTGACTCATACCCTCCAATGGCGTCCTGGTTCTCTTACATGAGAATTCAAATGTCTTTCTGTGGCCCAGAGGATTCCACGCAGCCTGGCCCCTGGCCCATCTTCTGCCAGCCTCTCTCATCTCTCTCCCTCTCCTTCACTTCCCTCCATATCAGAAAGGCCTTTTGCCTGCGCCTTCTACCCTGCTCCCTCCAGCCCCAGGGCCCTGGCTAGCCTGTGCTAGCCCAGTCCCTCCAGCTCACCAGGAGCATGCAGTCCAGTCGAGGAGACAGACACCAGACACCCAAACAGGCACATACATCCCGTGACAACTTGGGAGGCACCGAGGAGGAAAAGGAGTTTTCCAGGCATAGACTACAGGGGTAAACTGGCTTCAAACTACAGAGGGAGACAGGGGCTCTCTGAGCATGGGGCAGTTGAGCTGAAAGAGATCCCAGAGGACCAGAGAGAGGAAAAGTGTTCCAGGCAGAGGGAAGAGCAATGGTGAGGTCTCTGAGACAAAGACCTGGTCATTTCAGAATCCCAGCGGCCACTAAAATAGGGGACTCCAACCCAAAAAGGAGGGAGAGGAGGCTGCTGGGAAGCAAGGGACTCTCTGTAAGAATCACAATAGCCTCCATTCCTCAAACACAGGCATGGGGCTGGCACTGTGTGCAATGCTTCACTTTCATCATCTCTGATACACGGAGAGAGCAAAGTCAGTGTCCCATTCTACAGATCGGAAAACTAAAGTTCAGAGATGATGGACAGGCTGGGCATGGTAGCTCACGCCTATAATCCCAGCACTTTGGGAGGCCGAGGTGGGCAGATCACCTGAGGTCAGGAGCTCGAGACCAGCCTGGCCAACAAGGCAAAACCCTGTCTCTACTAAAAATACAAAAATTAGCCGGTTGTGGTAGCACATGCCTGTAGTCCCAGTTACTTGGGAGGCTGAGACAGGAGAATCGCTTGAACACGGGAGGTGGAGGTTACGGTGAGCCAAGATCGTGCCACTGCACTCCAGCCTGGGTGACAGAGTGAGACTCTGTCTCAAAAACAGCAAAACCAAAACCAGATGCTGAATAACTGACCAGCTGCCCTGCTAGAAAGTGGGGAAGACTTGGAATTGGGGTGTCCCTGGCCACACGGAACTGGTTCTACCTGGTTTTCTGAGCCTGGAAGTCCATCCACAGATCCCCTCATGCAGTGCACCTCAAACAGAGAAAGGTGAAGCAACGTAGAGTGCCTGGAGGCATGAGCCCCACTCCTATCCAGACAGCCGCTTCTTCAGGGGTCTGGAAGGCTTCTAGAACCTTAGAGATTCCAGGCAAATTGCAGTTGCCTTCTTCTGGGGAGAGGGTTTATCACTTTCATCAGACTCTCAAAGGGGTCCTCAAATCAGAAACTTAAAAAATAGGCTGGCTCACACATGCAGTCTCAGCACTCTGGGAAGCTAAGGTGGGCCGATCGCCCGAGGTCAGGAGTTCGAGACCAGCCTGGCCAACGTGGTGAAACTCCATCTCTACTAAAAAAAAAATACAAAAGTTAGCAGAGTGTGGTGGCACACACCTGTAGTCCCAGCTTCTCAGGAGGCTGAGGCACGAGAATCGCTTGAACCCAGGAGGCAGAGGTTGCAGTGAGCCGAGATTGCACCACTGCACTCCAGCCTGGGCGACAGAGTGAGACTCTATCTCAAATAAATTTTAAAAAAAAAGAATAGAAACTGAAAAACCAAAGCTGAACAACCACTCACAGGAAGATTTGCTGAAGTAGATTTTTCTACATGCAAACTCTGAAAGGCAAGTTATCTGGGAGCTCTTACTGCCAGGAAGCAGGAGCCAAATATCCCTTTTCTGGAGAAAGGGAAGCCACTTGCCAGTGGCGTTAACTTCATGACACTTAAAAGATCTCCTGTGGGCAGATCCTGGATGGATCCCTGGGTGCCGAGAATACGATGGGCACAGACTATCGTAAAGTATGCTCACCTTTTATTTATTCCCAGATTGTGATGAGAAGATAGAAACAGTGAGAACAAATGTTTAAAATTACAGAATCACCCCATTGCTCTTCTACATTCACTGCCAGGGGGAGAGAAATGGGTAGGGCTTCAGGCCGGGCGTGGGGGCTCATGCCCGTAATCCCAGCACTTTGAGAGGCCGAGGCGGGCGGATCACCTGAGGGTCAGGAGTTCGTGACCAGCCTGGCCAAGACGGCTGGTCTTGAAATTCTGTCTCTACTAAAAATACAAACTTAGCTGGGCGGGGTTACGGGCGCCTATAATCCCAGCTACTTGGGAGGCTGAGGCAGGAGAATCGCTTGAACCCGGGAGAGGCTGCAGTGAGCCGATACCACGCCATTGCACTCCGGCCTGGGTGACAAGAGCGAAAGTCCATCTGGAGGAGAGGAGAGGAGGGGAGGGGAAAGAGGGAAGGAGGAATGAAAGAAGGAAGGAGAAAGAAAGAAAAAGAGAGAGAAAG
>NC_045450.1:5179353-5192885 GCF_002776525.5 Piliocolobus tephrosceles | reverse complement strand
GGAGGGGAGGGGAGGGGAGAAGGTACGGCTTCAGTGAAGGGTAATCTGGCAAAATCAGATAGTGCACTAGACACAGGGGCTCACATAATCCCAGCGCTTTGGGAAGCCAAGGGGAGAGGATCGCTTCAGCCCAGCAGTTTGAGACCAGCCTGGGCAATATCGCGAGACCTCATCTCTACAAAAAATACAAAAATTAGCCAGGCTTAGTGGTGCACATCTGTAGTCCCAGCTACTCTGGAGGCTAAGGTGAGAGAACTGTTTGAGCCTGGGAGGTTGAGGCTGCAGTAAGCTGTGATCACACCACTGCACTCTAGCCTGGGTGACAGTGCAAGATCCTGTCTCAAAAAATTTTTTTTAATGCATTAACTTTCTTACTTGGCAATTCCACTTGTGGGACTTTGTCCTGCTGACCTATTTGCTCGGTGGTAAGGGATGTACATACAAAGTTATTCACTGCCTACAAATAACAAACTGTTGTAACAGAAAATCTTCATTCACTCACTGTGGAAACAGTATGTTCCTGTGTGCCTCTTATTTATAACCAGATATACCATTTATTGAGCTGGGAAACATTTACTCTGCTTCAACATTAAAACAGCTTTTTGGCCACACGTGGTGGCTCATGCCTATAATCCCAGCACTTTGGGAGACTAAGGCAGGAGGATTGCTTGAGCCCAGGAGTTCAAGACCAGCCTGGGCAACATAGCAAGACCCTGTCTCTGCAAGAAATTAAAATAAAAAGTTAGCCAGGTGTGGTGGTGCACACCCATGGTTCCAGCTACTCAGGAGGCTGAGGTGGGAGAATCGCTTGAGCCCAGGAGGTCAAGGCTGCAGTGGGTTATGACTGTGCCACTGCCCTCCAACCTGGGTGACGCACTGAGACCCTGCCCTCCACCCACAAACCAAGAAAAAGGCTTCTTAACCTCAGCTCTATTGACATTTAGGGCAGGATCATTCTGTGTTGCATGGGGTTGTTCTGAGCACTGTGGGATGTTATCAGCTTTCCTGCCCTCTACCAACTAGATGGATGCCATTGGCACCCCTTCTCCCATTGTGACAACCAGAAATATCTCCAGACCTCGCCAAGTGCCTGCTGGGTGGCAAATTCACCCTCAGCTGAGAACCAGTGCTTTGAGATAACTATACACCATGTTGAACCCAGTACCTGGCTTCAGAAAATGTCCAGCAGGTTCCACAGTCATCAGCTCCTTCAATTCTCTAAACACTGACAGCAACTCAGCCACGTTCCTTCCTGACAGGTGAGAAATCAGAGGCTGAGGTCACACAGGTGGGGAGAGGCAAGGCAGGATCCCAACTCAGCCCTGGATGGTTCCAGCAACTGGGTCGCCCATCCCTGCCCCTGCCACCCCCAGCTGCCCTCCTCCAGCCTCAGCCTTCCTGTGTCTTTGGTTCTAATTAAGTAATCATTACAAACCCCTATGAATTTCACCCAGCGCCCAGCTTCCAGGCAACAGATATACATCCTGAATATGTTGCTTTAATGAAACAGAGGGCACCTGGGACCCGGCAAAACCACTGGCATTTGTCTTCCAGTGGCTGGGCTCAAGCCGACCTCTGTCTGACTCCAATGTGGAAAGGAATTATCCATAATAGGAAAAATAATGGATAAAAATTGGTGCTGCCAGCACCCAAAGACCTCATCAGATTCCAGGGGGTAGGCTGGACAAAAACTATGATAAAGGGGGTTCCCTCAACCCAGCCACTTATCAACTGCAGTTTAAAACAAGGGGGATTGGTGGTGAGGCGGGGTGATCCCTGTTTCACATCTGGGCTGCAGTACCATGCACAGGTCCAGTTAGGGTTCAGGTCCAATAAGTCATGTAGACAGCCCTTCAAGCTACCTAGACAGAGTCCTGGGGGTGCCAGAGACATGGTAGTCCCAAGCAAGAAACAAAGCCGGCAGAGTCCAATGCCCCTGGCACAAGAGCCCTTCTAGGAGAGACTCCCTGAGACAGAGAGCTGACTTCACTGCCCAGATTCTCCCCGGGGCACACGGCATCTCTGTAAAACCGAGCCGGTTGTACCCACTATGTGCCTATGGAGGTGCACGGTGCACACACCTCAGACTGTACCCAGGAGACAGGATCACATGACCTTCATCAGCTTTCCCTGCTGCTGATGAAGAAAAGTCTTCCTGGAGAGTTCTTTGAGAGGGCTGATGCTATATTCCTTCTTTCACTCAGGGAATACTGTTTGAGCTTCTGCTTTGGTCCAGGCAGTGGGAATGGTGGCAAACGATAGAACTCATGTGTCTTGGGAATGGTGCCATCTTCCCAGGGCTGGTCCCATGACATGGGGCTCAGGTCCCCTCCACTCTCTGATCCCACAGATCTTTTTGTGAGGATGGCTTCCTTTCCTCTGTAGTTCAGTCCAGAGAGAAAGATAAAAAGTCCCTTTTGGGAGGGTGCTTTCACTGATTTGCTTCCTTTCTCTGACAGCTCAGGGAATCAGAAGACAAGGGAGATGACAGTTGTTGTTGTTTTGTTGTTGTTGTTGTTGTTGTTGTTTTGGAGACAGGGTCTTGCTCTATTGCCCAGGCTGGAGTGCAGTGGTGTGATCACAGCTCACCACAGCCTTGACCTTCTGGGCTCAAGCAATCCTCCTGCCTCAGCCCCCTGAATAGCTGAGACTACAGGTGTGTACCACCATGCCCAACTAATTTTTAATTTGCTTTTTTTAGAAATGGGATCTCACTATGTTGCTCAGGCTGGTCTCAAACCCCTGGGCTCAGGTGATCCTTCTGCCTTGGCCTCCCAAAGTGTTAGGATTTCAAGTGTGAGCCCCCACACCCAGCCAAGACTGTGTTCTTACTCACCTAGTATCCCCCAAGGCTTTCCCAATGCCCCAGCTCCTCCATGGCTCCTGGAAGGGGCTAAGCTTGTGAAGCTCCGGGTCACAGGGAGTCTCTGTTTTCCTCCAGGACATTCTTTCCTAGAAGCAAGGAGTCCAAAGGTGCCAGCAATTTGAATGAGGGAAAGGCTCAGGGAGAGAGGATTGTTAAAAACATTGGCTGTTGACTCCAAATATCCTGCCTCATCATCTCCCCACTCCAGAAGCTTTTCGCATGCTTACAAAGGGTGTTTGTTCTTCCTCTAAGTATTTGTCCCCAGCCCCACCTGCAAGAAGGTAGAACTAGGGCCTCTGCCTGGGATCATAACTCTCAAATACAAAGCAAGACCTGTCTCTCCTCCAATATCCCCAGGACTGAAGGACTGCACAAGTCTGCATATGGATCGAGCTTCTCCCTCCCTTATCTGAAGGGACCTACTTCCTTCAAGACACTTTTCTTCTTCCCACCTGGCTCCACGCCCCCACCCAGTCATCCCCCAACCCATCTCTCCCCACCTTCATGCCACACAAGAGGGGCTTGACCACACCGTCTGGAAGTTCCTTAAAAATGAATGGTGTGTCGGGCCGGGCGCAGTGGCTCACGCCAGTAACCCCAGCACTTTGGGAAGCCGAGGCAGGTAGATCACTTGAGGTCAGGACTTCGAGACCAGCCTGGCCAACATGGTGAAACCCCATCTCTACTAAAAATACAAAAATTAGCTGGGTGTGATGGCGCATGCCTGTAGTCCCAGCTACTTGGGGGGCTGAGGCAAGGGAATCACTTGAACCCAGGAGGCAGAGGTTACAGTGAGGCGAGATTGCGCCACCGCACTCCAGCCTGGGCAACAGAGTGAGACTCCATTTCAAAAAAAAAAAAAGAGAAAAAAAAATCGAATGGTGTGATTAGCACATGGTTAACTTATGATTTTTTAAAAATGGAATGATGTATTCATTGTCTAAGCTGCATAACAAATCAACACAAATTTAGCAGCTTAAAATACCCATCTATTACCTCTCCTTTCCCATGGGTCAGGAGTCTGGGGGTGCAGCTTTAGCTGGGTCCTCTGCTCAGGTTCTTACAAGGTTGTGATCAAGGTGTCGGCTGGAATTAGGGTCTCATATGAGTCTTGGGGTCTTCTCCCAACCTCACATGGTTGTTGGAAGAATTTATTTCCATTCCAACTGTGGAACTCATGCGACTGGCTTCTTCAAAACCAGCCAGGCGCGGTGGCCCACGCCTGTAATCCCAGCAATTTGCGGGGCTGAGGCAGGCAGATCACCTGAGGTCAGGAGTTCCAGACCAGCCTGGCCAACATGGTGAAACCGCATCCCTACTAAAAATACAAAAATTAGCCACGCATGGTGGTGCACGCCTATAATCCCAGCTACTCAGAAGGCTAAGACAGGAGAATCGCTTGAACCCAGGAAGCAGAGGTTGCAGTGAGCCAAGATCATGCCACTACACTCCAGCCTGGGCGACAGAGTGAGACTCCATCTCCGGAAAAAAAAAAAAAAAAAAAACAGCAGGAGGGAGTCTCTCTCCTCCAGACCCTCACTGAAGATCTCACCTGAAGATGTCAGGCCCACCCTGAATAATCTCCCTTTTGATTAACTCGAAGCAAGTGAATTAGGGGCTTAGTTACATCTATAAAATCCCCTCAACTTTTCCGTAGGTATAGATTAGAAGCAAGCCAGGGGTCCTGCCCCCACTCCAGGGGAGAGGAGATTACACATGGCATTCATCCACGGCAAGAACCTAGGGGGTCATCTCAGAATTCTGCCTTCCGCAAATAGATCCTCAGTGGAGCTCACATGCCTGAGCGAGCACCAGCCTTTGTTTGAAGGCAACAGAGAATGGTGCCCCGGCTCAGATCTCCAGCGAGCCCCGAGAATGATGGTCCAGTCTCTGAGCCCAGGGCCAATGCAGCAGGAGCTTTGGGAGCACATGGGGGCTGGCTTTGAAGTAAGTCATCACATCCGTATTAGACCCTAGCTGTTGCTTAGGCAAAAATGATGATTTAGAAGATGGAGAGAAGACGAGAGTGAATTTAAAAGTACTTATGTTCACTCCCTAGGGCTGCCACAACCAAGTACCACAAGCTGGGTGACTTGAAACAAGAGAAATTGACTGTCTGTGGCTCTGGTGGCCAGCAGTCTGAAATGGAGGTGCCAGCTTGACCACACTCCCTCCTGCACTTGTAGGGGAGTCCTGCCTTGCCTCTTCCTAGCTTCCTGTGGTCTCCTAGCAGTCTTTGGCATTCCTTGGTGTGCAGACTCATCAGTCCAATCTTCCGTCCGATCCATGGCCTTCTTCTCTGTGTCTCTGTGACTCGGCGTGTCCTCTCCTCTTTTATAAGGACACCCGTCATTGACTTAGCGCCCTCCCTACACCAGGATGACTTCATTCTAATCAACAGCATCTGCAATAAGCCTATTTCTTTTTTTTTTTTTTTTTTTTTTTTGAGACAGAGTTTCATTCTTGTTGCCCAGGCTGGAGTGCAATGGCACAATGTCAGCTCACTGCAACCTCTGCCGCCTCAGTCTCCCGCGTAGCTGGGATTACAGGTATGCATCACCACACCCAGCTAATTTTATATTTTTAGTAGAGATGGGGTTTCTCTATGTCGGTCAGGCTGGTCTCCAACTCCTGACCTCAGGTAATCCGCCTGCCCTGACCTCCCACAGTGCTGGGATTATAGGCATAAGCCACCGTGCTCAGCCTGCAATAACTCTATTTCTATATAAGGTCACATTCTGAGGTACTAGAATTTAGGACTTCAACATCTGGGGGGGACTCAATTTAACCCTTAAGAATACTATGTGGACCACACATGGTGCCTCACACCTGTTATCCCAGCACTTTGGGAGGTTGAGGCAGGAGGATCATTGCTCAGGGCCTGGGGGAATACCAGGTGCATAAGAACACAGCCTTGGCTGGGTGTGGGGGTTCATACTTGTAAGTTTGGGAAGCTAAGGCAGGGCGATTGCTTGAGCCCAGGACCTTGAGGCCAACCTGGGTGACATAGTGAGATCTCATTTCTAAAAAAAAAAAAAAATTTAATTAACTGGGTATGGTGGTACCCATCTACAGTCCCAGCTACTCAGGAGGCTGAAGCAGGAAGGTCGCTTGCGCCCAGAAGGTCAAAGCTGTGGCGAGCTGTGATTGCACCACTGCACTCCAGCCCGGGCAACAGAGCAAGACCCTGTGCCAAAAAAAAAAAAAAAAAAAAAAAAAAAACTCCTCTCCCTTGTCTTCTGATTTCCTGAGCTGTCATAGAAAGGAAGCGAAGCAGTGAAAGCATCCCCCAAAAACAGACTTTTCAAAACCAGCCTAAGCAACAGAGCAAGACCTTGTCTCTAGAAAGTATTTAAATTTGAAGGAAAAAAAACAAACAGAACTATGGCATAGTTGACAGCTACAGGTGTGGCTACATACAGGTCCTCAAACTGTATCATCAGAATGGCCCCTCACCCTCCCGTTGCTTTCCATTTTACTTTCTTAAGTGTGAACATGAAACTCCCAAGATTGCCTCTCCTTCGGCTCATCTGCTTCTCAGACCCAATCAGTGTGGCCAGGGTGGTGGAAGGATACTGACATCCAGGCTGCGACCACATGCCCCAGCCCTAGATCAGGGTGGGGAGTGGCCAGTCCCACACATGCCGTGGGGGACTAGTGACTCCTCAGTGGACAATCGGGGACTGTCATTGGAGAAGAGCGACGGAAGAAAGGCTGACACACTGCAGTGTATCTCCTGCACCAGCCTGGGCCCCGATGTCTTGAGAATGGGGGTTTGCAGTCTGATGGAGGGCAATCCCAACTCCATCTGCGGGGCTGCCGGCGGTACCTGGACCCCCACTGGATTTGCTGACCACACATGCAAACAGCCACCTCCCAGCCCTGCTCCCTGCAGTCCCCCTGAACCCTGTCAAAATTCCCCTCAGTTCTCACCAAGATTAAAAGCAATGCTGAGGGTGAGCGGCTCATTCTGCTATTTTAAATCTCTGGATTCCTTCTGTCTCCAGAACTCTGTACTTATTGCTCCATCACTGGTCATGACAATGAACATTTTCACAATCTCGGTTTTTATTGCAAAGTGACTGAGGACCAGTTAGAATAAGTTATGCTACAGAAACTAAAGAAATCCCGTCAAACAAATGGTGTGTAATAGAAAGTCTTAGGGCAGCCGTGTATATTTTCTCCCCCAATGAATCAATTGAAAATGAGAAGCTCTTACCGCCACGTTCCGGGCAGAAGCTATCAAAAGTGTAAGCCATGATATTATAATTTGATGATTTTACCTCCGTCAAATGGATATGGCCCAGGGGTGAAAAGTGGATGCTCTGTAACTAGATGATGGTCAAGAGTTATAAAAATGAGGTCTTCTCTGTTCAACATTTCTCCTTTCTTGAAAGGACACTCAATGTCATGCTCCTGGCCTCTAATGGCCAGAAATAAAGTTCGTCCCAGATCCAGAGCACCCCAAGGCAACCCCAAAACCAGAGCAACTACTTATAGTCATGTAGACTATGTACTGTGCAATTCCTGGAGTGGTATTTTCATAAATATGTGGGTGGCGCCCCCTGGAGGTGTGCAATGCACAACTTGCAGAAATGGTAAGTCATCATATCCCAAAATCCACCAAGAAGAGGTAAACAAAATTCCCATCGATGTTGTCTTCAGTCATGAATCTGCCTTTTCTTCATGGGATAGGGGCAAAAACAATTTGGCCAAATGTGCTTAGATGACCTCTAAGATGGAATCAGGGTCTCTCACTTTCAGCACTATTGACATTTGGAGCTGGATCATTATTCTGTCTTAGTGGGGGTTGTCCGGAGCACTGTAGGATGTTCAGCAGCATCCCTGGCCTCTACCCACTAGATGCCAGTAGCACCACCTCCTCCAGCTGTAACAACCAAAATTGTCTACAGACATGGCCACATGTTCTCTGGGGAGGAAAATCACCCTCTGCTTGAGAAGCCCTGAAGTAAAGACATGATACGCACATCACAGGTAAGTAAGAGAGCCTAAGGGCCACACATGTGATGCTGCACCCATGACAAAGACAGAGTCTCACAGAGGTGAGAGAGGTGGAGAGAGAAAGGCAATGAAGTTCCTGCTGCCTAGAGCAACAGATGCCGACTAGATGTTGTTGGAAACTGAGTTAAAAGATGCTAAGAAGCCATCAGCTCCCATCCTGCCCTCCAGGGACGACGCTGCCGAAAAAGGCCTGGAGATCAGCAAAGCCCCCAACACAGGTGCACTGAGCAAAGAAACCACAGATTGAGACAAAAAAGACATTCCCTCGAAGACAAGTCATTTCCAAGAGGGGAGAAAAAGTGGAGTCACGAAAAACAGTTGAGGCTGGGTACAGCGACTCACACCTGTAATCCCAGCACTTTGGGAATGCTCCCAGGTACAGACGGGAGGACTGCTTGAGCTCATGAGTTCAAGATCAGCCTCGGTGATGTAGCAAGACCTTGCCCCTATAAAACGTGAAAAAATTAGCCAGGCGTAGTGATACATGCCTGTGGTCTCAGCTCCTCGGGAGGCTCAGGGGGGAGGATCGCTTGAGCCCAGGAGGTACAGGCTGCAGTGAGCCGGGATCACACCACTGCACTCCAGCCTAGGCTATAGCATGAGATCCTGTCTCAAAAGAGAAAAAACATTAAAGAAAATTAAGGCCGGGCACGTTGGCTCATGCCTGTAATCACAGCACTTTGGGAGGCCGAGATGGGCAGATCACGAGGTCAGGAGATCAAGACCATCCTGGCTAACATGGTGAAACCCTATCTCTACTAAAAATTCAAAACATTAGCCGGACACGGTGGTGGGAGTCTATAGACCCAATTACTCTGGAGGCTGAGGCGGAAGAATAGTGTGAACTGGGAAGGCAGAGCTTGCAGTGACCAAGATCACACCACTGCACTCCAGCCTGGGCGACAGACTGAGACTCTGTCTCAAAAAAAAAAAGAATTAAAACTTTTTTTGAGACCAAGTCTCACTCTGTCGCCCAGGCTGGAATGTAATGGTACAATCTTGGCTCACTGCAACCTTCGCCTCCTGGGTTCAAGTGATTCTCATACCTCATCCTCATGCCTCAACATGACTACAGGCTTGTTGTCACCATGCCTGGCTAATTTTTGCATTTTTTAAGAGAAACGGGGTTTTGCCATGTTGTCCAGGATGGTCTTGAACTCCTAGGTTCAAGCAATCTACCCACCTCGGCCTCCCAAAATGCTGGGATTACAAGCATGAGCCACCGTGCCCAACCTCTAGTTTTTCACTATGGAAATTTCCCATATGCACAAAAAGTAGGGAGAGGATTGTACCATGAACCCCCATGCACCCATCATCCCACTGCAAGAACTTGTCAACATTTCGCCAGTCTCATTCCAGTTCCCACTTTTCTTTTCCTTCTTGCTATTTTAGAATATTTTAAAGCAAATTACAGACGTGTCATTTCAACCACATCCGTAACACATCAGGGTGCATTCTTGATGTAAGGGTTTTGTTTTGTTTTATAACCCCCATGCCATTGCCACAGTTAATAGATTTAACATGAAGAAACTAAGATTCTTGAAGGTGGAGAAAAGATCTAATTACCACCTTAAAGCCTCTCTGACTAGGGCTTCTAAGAGCTGAACATGTATGCAAATCACCTGGGCATCTTGTTAAAATGCAGATTCTAGCCCAGCAAGTCCTCCCAGGTAAGCCCGGAGAGTCTTCAATTCCAAAAGCTCCCAGGTGACGCAATGCTGCGGGTCCATGGATCACACAAGAGGAAAGGTCAGCCCAACACCCACAGCAACTGGATGCAAAGTCCTGACTGTTCCTGATTGCAGGGTCTTCAGTGAACGGGGAAGCTGGGGATCACTTGGGAAAGAAGGGAGGTTTTTCGTACCAGCTCCAGGCCCCGTAGAACTGCCAGGGAATAACAGACACAAGGTCAGCAAAGTCCAACCAACAGCACGAGCGCATTCATATTCCACAACCTCTGCAGCAAAGAACCATGAAGTGGGTGGCTTCAAACAAAGTCTGGGCCAGGTGCTGTGGCTCACACCTAAATAATCTCAGCACTTTGGGAGGCTGAGGTGGGTGGATCACTTGAGGCCAGGAATTCGAAACCAGCCTGGCCAATACCGCTAAACCTCATCTCTACTAAAAACACAAAAATTAGCCGTGCATGGTGGCAGGCAACTGTAGTCCCAGCTACTTGGGAGGCTGAGGCAAGAGAATGGCTTGAGCCCAGGAGGTGGAGGTTGCAATGAACTGAGCTCGTGCCACTACACTCCAGACTGGGCAACAGAGCAAGACTCTATCTTAAAAAAATAGAGTCTGGAGGCCAGAAGTCCAAAATCAATCAAACGTCAGCAGGACCATGCGCCTTCAGAGGTTCTAGGGGAGAATCCATTCCTTGCCTCTTCCAGCTTGTAGAGGCTACTAGAATTCCTCAACTTGTGGCCGCGTGATCCGATCTCTGTGGTCACCTTGCCTCCTCCTCTTCTGTCTGGGTCTCCTCCCCTGGAGGAAGAGTGCCCCCTTTTTTTATTTTTTTTTGAGACGGAGTTTCACTCATTGCCCAGCCTGGAGTGCAATGACATGACCTTGGCTCACTGCAACCTCTTCCTGGGTTCAAGCAACTCTCCTGCCTCAGCCTCCCGAGTAGCTGGGATTGCAGGCATGTGCCACCAACCCCGGCTAATTTTGTATTTTTAGTAGAGACAGGGTTTCTCCATGTTGGTCTGGCTGGTCTCGAACTCTTGACCTCAGGTGATCCACCCGCCTCAGCCTCCCAAAGTGCTGGGATACAGGCGTGAGCCACTGCGCCCAGACAAGAGTGTCCTCTTATAAGGACACTTGTCTTTAGATTTACAGCCTACTTAAAATACTCCAGGATAATCTCATCTCAAGATCCTTAATTACATCTGCAAAGACCCTTTTCCCAAATAATGCCACATCCACAGATTCTAGGCACAAGGATCTGAATGTATCTTGGGCGAAGCCACCATTTAGCTCACTACACTAGAAATAGGAAAAACAACGAAGTAACACAAGGCACAGAAGAAAGAACAGATGCAGCTTGTGTGGCAGTGGCCATCAAGACAGGCTGGGGTAAAACTGTGTTAACAGAACCCCCAGATGGAACTCAAGTGCGGCCGTCTGCTCCCAGCTACTCAGAGAAAGTTTCTGTTTTTGACAGCAGAGTAAGAGAAGAGGTGGGAAGAGAGATAGCGCATTCTCTGCTGGCCTAATTCCTAAGGAATCATGCCTCTGCCTTCAGGCCATTCTCAAGTCTTGTTCAAGGATAAAATGATTTATTGATGGCGGTAATTAAAAAGCAATGCCAACCGAAGCAACGTCAGCATTTTTCATCTGTACTTACACATGAGCAAGAGCAGTTTAGGGAAACGGGTGCCTTCAGGTTCTAGTTTATCCGTCTAGAAAGGGCAGCCTTCTTGGAATGCTAGTCCTGTGGAGAAGCCTCGTTTCTACAGCAGGAATTGATACAGTTTTAAATTCCGATTGGTACACGGAGCTACCTGTCCTCGTTTTAAGCACTTCTGGTTTGTTCTGGGTTCGGTGGGTAAGCAGTGAGTAGAACTCTGGGGAGGAGGATTTGGGGCGAGCGTAGTTTTCATCCCCGGAGGGAGCTGGTTTTCCCCTCAGTGTCTGGACCGCGATTCAGAATGGGCTTCTCTGCTCAAGATGGGAGCGCTGGGCTGATTTAAGGCGGGTAATTGACTTGCGTTCGTGGCTCCTTTTATACTAGCTGGTTAACGAGCTCTTTTCTTCATTAGTTTCGGGCACGTGAGCTTAATGAAGCCTTGGACCTCCCAAATTACAAGGAAAAGATATAGCTTATATGGTAAGTTAGTTCAAAGGAGTTAGTGAACGAACACAGTAGGGCCACAAAGTATTGTTAAAGAATTGTTAAAGACATGAATGCATGAAAGTGCATCTATGTCTAAATGAACTCTCTGCAATTATGCTGTTCCACCTGAAAATTAGTAGATAGAAATTCAGCAAATGCTTGGACAGGGGATACTCTCAGAAGTATTCTAAGTAGCATGGTTTCTTTTCATATCACTAAAGTAATCTTTTCCCAAATTCACTCTGGAATAAATCTTATGATACCTCCTTGTTCTGATTGTACTTAACCACCAGCAAATAAGGTGGGGGCAGTAGTTAAGGGGAGCTGTTGAATTAAATTAAACATTTGTTGAATACCTACTGAGGATAAAGCCCTGTGCTTTGTGCCAGGGAGATTTCAGAATAAATGAGGCAGAGACCTACTCTCAGGAAGCTTACAAACTAATGGAGAAAACACATTGGCAGGCAATTACTTGCAGTATAAGAGAAAATGGGGCCGGGTACAGTGACTCACACCTGTAATCCCAGCACTTTGGGAGGCTGACGTAGGTGGATCACTTGAGGTCAGGAGTTCAAGACCAGCCTGGCCAACATGGCGAAACTCTGTCTCTACTAAAAATACAAAAAAAAAAAAAAAAAAAAAAAAATTAGCCAAGCTTGATGGTGTGCACCTGCAATCCCAGCTACTTGGGAGGCTGAGACACAAGAATCACTTAAACCCAGGAGGTAGAGACTGTAGTGAGCCGAGATCACACCACTGCATTTCAGCCTAGGCGACAGAGTGCGACTCTGTCAAAAAAAAAGGAAATAAGAAATAAGATTGGTGCTAAATGGGAAATCTAAGCAGGATGGAATGGCAGGACAGTGCCCATCTGTGCAGGTCCAATGCAAGTTTTCTTTTTTTTTTTTTTTTTTTTTAGGTGGAGTCTCGCTCTGTCACCCGGGCTGGAGTGCAGTGGCCAGATCTCAGCTCACTGCAAGCTCTGCCTCCCGGGTTCACGCCATTCTCCTGCCTCAGCCTCCCGAGTAGCTGGGACTATAGGCGTCCACCACCTCGCCCGGGTAGTATTTTTGGATTTTTTAGTAGAGACGGGGTTTCACCGTGTTAGCCAGGATGGTCTCGATCTGCTGACCTCGTGATCCGTCCGTCTTGGCCTCCCAAACCGCTGGGATTACAGACTTGAGCCACCGCGCCCGGCCCCAGTGCAACTTTTCACAGCCATGACAATATTGCAGGGACACCCATTCCTCGTGGAATCTGAAGCCCCATGAAGGCTTGAGTCTGGAGACTGGTTCAGTCTTGACTTTAAGATCAGGGGATACAAGGAATGATTTGCATCTATCCCAGGCCAATAGTCCACCCAAAACTCTAGGTTTGAGATGATGAGAAAAAGCAAGTCATGAATCATGACAGCCATTTCATCATCATCATCATCATCATCATCATCATCAAAAACAAAAGACAGACCTATCACTGTCCTGTGTGCCTGGCTCTCGTCTTAGTTCAAAATACAGAAGTAGGCCGGGCACGGTGGTTTAAGCCTGTAATCCCAGCACTTTGGCAGGCTGAGACGGGCGGATCACGAGGTCAGGAGATCGAGACCATCCTGGCTAACACGGTGAAACCCTGTCTCTACCAAAAAAAATCCAAAAACCTAGCCGGGCGTGGTGGCGGGCACCTGTAGTCCCAGCTACTCGGGAGGTGGAGGTAGGAGAATGGCGTAAACCCAGGAGGCGGAGCTTGCAGTGAGCTGAGATCCGGCCACTGCACTCCAGCCTGGGTGACAGAGCGAGACTCTGTCTCAAAAAA
>NC_045450.1:5019613-5164353 GCF_002776525.5 Piliocolobus tephrosceles | reverse complement strand
TCGGGAAGGGGAACATCACACACTGGGGCCTATCATGGGGAGGGGGGAGGGGGGAGGGATTGCATTGGGGAGTTATACCTGATATAAATGATGAATTGATGGGTGCTGACGAGTTGATGGGTGCAGCACACCAACATGGCACATGTATACATATGTAACCTGCACGTTATGCACATGTACCCTAGAACTTAAAGTATAATAAAAAATAAATAAATAAATAAAAGTCCATCATTCTTATTAATGGAGGCCAAATTATCTCAGTGCTTCTTTGACTGATCAGTACACTCCAAGCCAGTGTTATCCAATAGACCAGGGGTCCAAAACCCCCATACCACAGACCAGTAGCAGTCTGTGGCCTGTTAGGAACTGGACTGCATAGAAGGAGGTGAGCAGCGGGCTAGTGAGTGAAGCTTCATCTGTATTTACAGTTGTTGCCCATGGCTAGCGTTACTGCCTGAGCTCGGTCTCCTGTCAGATCAGCAGCGGCATTAGGTTCTCATAGGAGCACCAACCCTATTGTGAACTGCACATGAGAGGGATCTAGGTTGAGTGCTCCTTATGAGAATCTAATGCCTGATGATCTGTCACTGTCTCCATCACCCACAGATGGGACCATCTAGTGGCAGGAAAACAAGCTCAGGATTTCCACTGATGCCACATTATGGTGACTTGTATAATGATTTCATTATATATTACAATGTTGATAACAACAGAAATAAAGCACACAGTAAATGTAATGTACTTGAATCATCCCAAAACTTCCCCCCACAAATCCATGGAAACCAGTCCCTGGTGCTAAAAAGATTGGGGATCGCTGCAATAGACTATTTGGTCACGGTCCAATCAAACATTCTGTGATGGCAGACTTGCTGTATTCTGCACTGTCCAACATGGGAGCTGCTAGCCACCCAGATGGGCTCTTGAGCCCTTGAAATGTGGCTGGTGAGAATGAAAAGCTGAATTTTTAATTTTCTTTTATATTTTAACTACTTTCGTTTTCTTTTTTTTTTTTTTTTTGAGACAGAGTCTCACTCTATCCCCCAGGCTGGAGTGCAATGGCACAATCTTGTCTCATTGCAACCTCCATCTCCCGGGTTCAAGCAATTCTCCTGCCTCAGCGTCCTGAGTAGCTGGGATTACAGGAACCCACCATCATGCCCGGCTAATTTTTGTATTTTTGTAGAGACGGGATTTCACCCTGTTGGCCAGGCTGATCTTGAACTCCTGACCTCAGGTGATCTGCCTACCTTGGCCTCCCAAAGTGCTGGGATTACAGGCATGAGCCACCGCACCCGGCCTTAATTCATTTCTAAATCACAAAATCTAAATACCAACTGGCTAGGAGCTACCATAGTGTACAAGGCAGCTATAGAACCACAGGAAACTGTCAATGACCCTGTCCTGCTTCAAATTTATTTTCACCTCACCATGGGACTCTAGATTCTTTCCCCCTCTCACATTTTTTTAGATTTTCAGGCTTAGACCATGAAAATAAGTACTGTCCTTCCAAGAAAATAATGTTCATAACACTTACTGTATAGCAGGCTGATTTCAGCACTTTACATGTATAAATTTATAACAACTCTGAGGCAGGAGCTGTGATTATGCCCATTTAACAGATGAGAAAACTGAGGCACAAAGCGAGGCTGGAACTTCTCAAAGTCACACAGGTAGCAGGAGGCAGAGCTCGGATTTGAACTCACTTTGGGTTCAGCAACTCACAGCTCTTACCTATGATATAATATTACTTCTGTGGTCAAAACACTTAGACCTGGATTTCACAGGAATCTTGTGCTTGTCTGGCTGTTAGGGAGGTTTTCATCATCTTCCTCATCTCACAGTTCAAAGCCCAGGGCCTCCATGCTCCTGCTATGGTGCAGGAGGCTCTGGCAGGGTTCTCCTTCTCTGTCATTTTTCTTATTCGTGGTTTTTGTCTCATTGGTGTTTATCTGCAGAACTTTGTTTCCTTCTCTCAATTTATAATCAGAGTGCTTTTCCTCTTGCCTGAATTCATAAGTGTTTGTGCAAAAAGAGGTTGGGCACAGAGCCAGGAGACTGACGACACTCGGCTCATCTGGCAAGTGGATATCAAATTGTTGTATCTCGTTCTGCCATTTGCGGCTCCTGCTGTGGGGCTGGGCCATCCACCAGCTCTCCAAGGAGCTGGCGGGAAACCGCTGCAATCAGAGTGAACCCACGGCCCGGGTCAGCCCGCCTAGGCACAGCACTCCAGCTGGCCCCCAGCGCCTTTTCGGGGCACATCTGCATTGCCAGGCAGGGCTGTGGGAGGGCCGCCTGCCTCCTGTCCATCACGGGGAAAACCTACCCTTGTCACGAGTCCCTTTCAGGCAGCCTGTATGGAGATTGCTGCATTAACTTTTAATATGGCTAAAATGTTTTCCTTCAATGACAGTAATGCTGCCAGAACCCATCAAGATACCCAGGAACTGATGTGCCTTGGCAGATGATACTGGAAAGACGGGATTCCCGGCAGCCTTTGCAACCCTTGCTCACAGCCCACGAGCGTCTCCACCTTCCAGCAGGGCTTCGCTCACGGTCAGGGCAGAAAGAGAGACAGTCCATCTGGAACGGGCTCGGATTTTAAATGAGTATCCCTGATAATTTAACATGATGGATGGCTGAGGTATTTCACCAAGTTCAGGAGTCCCAGTTCTCAGAAAGAGGCAGCCAGCCATGACTGGAAGACCTGGGAAAACCATACAGACCAGACGGCAGGTCTCACCCCTCCCCAGAGAGCTCCAGAAAGTACTGAAGAGTGAAATGGCAGAGGGATGGTCTGGATGGGGTCGTCGTGGCTGGCAAGGGTCTGTGACAGCACCCTGTTAGGCTACCCCCAAGAGAAAATTTGGAGAGACGGTGGGAGGGCAGCTCTCAGTGCAACCTAAGTCTCCTGGAAAGTAACTTCCAAACTTTGGAGGATTGTGAGCAAGATGGGACCAGCAACTTTTACCTAAAAAAATGTTAATAGCAAGATAACTCATCCTAATATTGGTCCAAGCTAGGTATTTATTATGCATCATAAAGGCTCTGAGAATAATAATCTAACCTCCAAAACGGCTGGGGGTTTGAAGAATCTTAGGCAACTAGCTTCCTTCTGCTCAGTGACTCCCCTGGAGCACAGCAAAGCAAGGAGACACTTAGAGCCAAGCTTGAGTTCTGAATTTCAAATACAGGGAATCCATCTCTTTCTACTCAATTGTTCCCTAGAATGAGTAACTACCTCCTTCCCCTTAACCGCACATACTTCCCACCAAAGCACAAGCATGATGGACTGTCCATGAGCCTCCCTCAAACATGTGCACCTTGTGACATAAATTCTGTCACCTAAAGAGACCAGACAAAATGCAAAACCAAAGTGGCCCTTTCTTTGAATTATAGGTTCTAAAGAGTTGTGGACTCTCTACAAAACCCAAGAGTTAGGAATCGCCTGTAAGAAGCACCAGCCCTCTTTTAAAGAGGCAATTTAAGAGTAATAGCCATGTTGATGCCACACTACGCTAAGGGAGAATAATGAACCTAATAAAACTAGCGATTTTCCAATTGCGTTTGCTGCTGGAAACACTGATTATGCTAATTAAAGGGTAAAATAGTAAATACCCACTCTTTTGCATCCAATTAAATGCTCAGATTATTTCTCAGAAGTATTTGTTGAAAATAGCACTTTTGATAATCATGGTCCCAAATAAACAGAGTCAAGTGTGGTGTGGTACACGTGTGTGAGTGTGTGTGCGTGCACACGTGTCTGTCTGGAGCTCATTTTATGGAGATCCCGCATAGTTCCCCAAATTCCTATGAGACCAAATAAGAAAAATCACAGTTTCCTTAGACTACAGCTTGGGATATCTTCGGAAAAGGTGTGTATTGAGAACACAGCATACGGAAACTATTTCAAGTTGGCAACATCTGTGATTTAACATTGCAAACATCAGAAATACAACTGGTTCTTCAGAGTCACCTAAGTCCCTCATAATGGCAATATTAGCTTCTTCTAAATAATAAATTAGCCAGTCAAACTACGTTCTACAGCACGTTAGAAGTTTCATCCTTCTAGTCAATGTCACATTTCAAGGTAAAGTCGATTTACATGTAAGTTAGACAAAGTGTTGCCACTAAAAACTGAGAATTATGTCTAATGCCAATCAGAAATGGAATAAATAAGTATTAGAGGATTTGCATGTTAAAGCAACCATAGAAATGCTATTATCAGAAAGGAAAATGCATTACCTGCAGAGGTTACAGATTAGACGCTAGAACCCAGAAGAGAATCTCTGTAAATATTTCCATTAAGTTAATCAAGAGTGGCTGGGTACACCAGGGAGGCCAAAGCGGGAGGATCACAAGGTCAGGAGTTTGAGACCAGCCTGGCCAACATGGTGAAGCCCCATCTCTACTAAAAATACAAAAAAATTAGCCGGGCGTGGTGGCACGTGCCTATAATCCCAGCTACGCAGAGGCTGAGGCAGGTGAATTGCTTTAACCCAGGAGGCGGAGGTTGCAGTGAGCTGAGATCGTACCACTGCACTCCAGCCTGGGTGACAGATCATAGATCCGTCTTGAAAAAAAAAGAAAGAAAGAAAGTTAATCAGGAGTGAGAGTAGGATGAGTTTTTCACCCACAAAAGGAGATGAGATTCATGCATTCATTCAACATGCATCCCATCAATGGTGAGCACCTGCTCTGAGCTAGGCCTGTTCTAGGTCCCAGGAAATGGGTGATGAACCAGACATGGCCCCTGATTTGGAGCTCACATTTTAGAGCAGCTAAATGGACAATAAACAAGTAAGCAAATTAAGATCATCTTAAATTGGGGGAAGTTCTTTAGAGAAGCACTTCCACAAAGTTGAATCGCATCATAGAATATGACTGCCAGGTGGTAGGGAAGGCAATATCTCACCTGCCTGTGGATAGCAAAGCCTCTGAGGCCTTGCAAAGTATTTAGTATTAAGATTTCTGGCCGGGTGCGGTGGCTCAAGCCTGTAATCCCAGCACCTTGGGAGGCCGAGACGGGCAGATTACGAGGTCAGGAGATCGAGACTCATCCTGGCTAACACAGTGAAACCCCGTCTCAACGAAAAAAATACAAAAAACTAGCTGGGCAAGGTGACGGGCGCCTGTAGTCCCAGCTACTCGGGAGGCTGAGGCAGGAAAATGGCGTGAACCCGGGAGGCGGAGCTTGCAGTGAGCGGAGATTCGGCCACTACACTCCAGCCCGGACGACAGAGCGAGACTCTGTCTCAAAAAAAAAAACAAAAAGATTTTTGTCTTAGGTCAAGTTCTCTAAAAGCAGAGCCTGAGGCAGGGATTGAGTGCAGGTAATTCATTGAGGAAGAACTCTCAGGAGATAGGAGTAAGGAAAACAGTATATGGCAGGGAAGGAGCTAAGTGAGATGTGGTCTCAGCTGGAGACCGGCTCCAGTCGGATCCCACAGGGAGCCCCAGAGGATGAACTGAACCCCCGTGTTATCCCAGCCTAAGGTCTTTTGTCTTCCTGTGTCAGCCGGTCCCTGGCCAAGGGCTGCAGACTCTGTGGCGGCCCCAGCAGCCTGGAGGAGAAGGAGCATGGTCTGTGGTCTACTCTTTGGTGCACACCCACCCACCTCTTCCCCAGCTGACACTGCTGGAGGAGAAGGAGAGGGAAGAGATGTCATCTCTTCCTATGGCAACCTGTGGGATGGCAATGACCCTTTTCCTGTTGGGTGTAATCTGCTGCCATGTCTTGCTGTCTGCAGCCTGACACAGAAGGGTGAAGGTCACCAGGTTCTACTGACAGGGGTCTTGGTCTCAAGCAGCAACCCTAGGACCGCGGGTCCCTGGCCAGATCCAGCCACATTTCATGACTGTCTGCAATACACCTCATGTCTCTGATGGAAGGAACCCAATGCCCCACACTGCAGCCATTTCTGCCAGGACTGGGGTCCCTGATCTCAATTTCCCTCTGCAGTCCCCAACTCTGGGGTCTGCAGACACATTTCAGATCCATCCTTAGTACCTTCCAGGAGGCAGAAGCCAGAGGAAATAATCCTTGACCCAATGCACCTGGCCATGCCACCTCACTCCATGCTCTTTCTCCCTCTCCAGGAAAAATAAAGCTTGTTGAATACTTACCAATGTGCCCACATGCATTTGGTCCTCACAACCACTTCATGGGGTAGCATTATCATCCTCAAGTTACAGACGAGGAAACTGAGGAGAGCATTTATATAACATGCATCTAAGTGGTGGACAAAGGATCTAACCAGAGAGTGCGGCACCAGAGCACACTTTTTTGTTGTTTAATTAGAGAGATGGGGTCTCTGTCACGCAAATTGGAGTGCAGTGGCCCGATCATAGCTCACTGCAGCCTTGAACTCCTGGGCTCCAGCAATCTTCTCACCTCAGCCTCCCAAGTAGCTGGGACTACAGGCATTCACCACCAACCCAGCTACTTTTTTTTTAAGAAGGAAAAGAGGTTTAACTGGCTTATGGTTCTGTAAGCTGTACAAGCATGGTGCCAGCATCTGCTGACTTTCTAGGGGTGCTTCAGGGAGCTTTTACTCATGGTGGAAAACAAAGCGAGAGTGGTCATGTCACATGGTGAAAGTAGGAGCAAGAGAGAGAAGGGGAGGCGCCACACACTCTTAACCAGATCTTGTGAAGACTCACTACTGCAAAATAGCACCAAGAGGATGGTGCTGAACCATTCATGAGAAATCCACCCTGGTGATACAATCACCTGCCATGAGGCCCCCAACTTTAACATGAGTGATTACATTTCCACAGGAGATCTGGGCAGCTAATTTTTAAAAAACATTTTTATAGAGACAGGGTCTGGTTCCAAACTCCTGACTTCAAGCAATCCTCCTGCCTCAACCTCTGAAAGTGCTGGGATTACAGTCGTGAGCCCCTGTGCCCAGCCCAGAGCATACTTTTAACCACCATATCATTCTGCCTCCGGGTAGGTTAGTCAAGCTCTGTAGCTGATCAGATGTCTGTAGAGAGAATGAGACGTCGGTCTCCCCTTCTTCCAAACACCCCCAAATTTTATCAGTGATTTTTCTCAGGTCCCTCAGCATCAGGAATGGTGATGAGCAGGACAGCCTGCTCTTTCCAACAACCCAGATGGACAAGGGGATCTCACTGACATCGGGTCTCTGCTTCACGGTGGTCATCCCATGGTGTCCTGTGATGATGACGTTGAGGTGCTCCGTCAGGCTGTGCTTCTCAGTGGCTGCCACCAGATACCCGATGGTCCTGTCCATTTGCTGAATCATCAACTTCCTGTTCTCTGCCTCTGGCCCAAATAGATATCCCTTTCCAACAACCCAGCAGGTATCTCAAGATCACATCTCATTGGCTCTGACTAGGACATGAGCCCAAAGCTGAGCCAGTTGCTGCCATGGGATGCGGCATCCTCAGTCCTCTGGCCAGGCCAGAGCCACATCCCACCTCTGGATCCTCAGGGGAGTCAGTACATCGTGAACCAGGAATGGGCTGAAGCTCCAGGGGAGTCAGAGCGTGACCCAACCCACCAGGAAGTGAGCGCTGAGCAGGCAAGCATTCATCACCCACTGCACACACCCGGGAAGCCTTGTGGTAGCTTGGTCCTGTCTGGGGGCTAAGAAAAGAGTGCCTGCTGCATGCCAAAATGTGATGCCCAACACTTTATCTTAAAGCTAGCTGGCTTTGTAATCCCAGCTACTTAGGAGGCTGAGGCAGGAGAATCACTTGAATCCAGGAGGCGGAGGTTGCAGTGCGCCAAGATCTCACCATTGCATTCCAGTCTGGGTGACCAGAGCGAAATTCTGTCTCTAAAAGAAGAAAAGAAAAGAAAAAAAACCTAGCCAGCTTAATCCTCACAAAGATGCCATCTACTTTCTGTCATTCTACAGGTAGAAACACTGAGACATTAGGAGATTTTAAAACTCACCACAAGCAGGGTGTGGTGGCTCAAGCCTGTAATCCCAGCACTTGGAGAGGCTGAGGCAGGAGAATCGCTTGAATACAGGGGTTCAAGACCAGCCTAGGTAACATAGCAAGACCTCATCGCTACAAATATTAAAAAAAAAAAAAAATTAGGGCTAGGCACGGTGGCTCACACCTGTAATCCCAGCACTTTGGGAGGCCAAGGCAGGTGGATCACTTCAGCTCAGTAGTTTGAAACCAGCCTGGCCAACATGACAAAACTCTATCTCAACTAAAAATACAAAACTTAGCTGGGCATAGTGGCATGTGTCTATAATCCCAGCTACTTGGGAGGCTGAGGCATGAGAATTGCTTGAACCCAGGAGGCAGAGGTTGCAGTGAGTTGAGATCGTGCCACTACACTCCAGCCTAGGTGACATAGTAAGACCCTATCTCAAAAAAAAAAAAAAAAAGTCAGGTATGGTGGTACATGCCTGTGGCCCCAGCTACTCAAGAGGCTGAGGTGGGAGGCTCGCTTAAGCCCAGGAGTTCAAGGGTGCAATGAGCTATGACTGTGCCACTGCACCTGTATGTATATATGTATATTTATACATGTGTATATATACATATTTATATGTGTGTGTATATACATATATATATACACAAAACACACACACACACAGACTCACCACCACCAACTCAGAAATTACCATCTCCCTCTATTCTAAGGAATTATTTTTCATTTTGCCATCTCTGAAGTTGGAATACACCTTACAACCACTGGAATGTCACGGTCTTGTTGGCAGCATTTTTCTGCTTAGTAGCCCATAAAATAACAGCACACCTTGTAACTAACAGTGTTGTAGATGCTATGAAATGCTGGGGAAGCCCAGAATCTAACTCCACCCTGTCTGACTCCAAAGACCACATATTTTCTACGCTTTCAGACTGGAGCACAGATGTAGACAACTGGAGCTTTGCTGATTGTGAGAAAGGGATGAGAAAAGACCCTGATGGAATTTTCTTCTTGCACTTGCAGGGGAAGAAAGCGGCATCGTTCCACCATCCCGGGGGAGGTGCTAAATACAAGGGTGAGGCTGTCCAGCAGTCCCTGTGGAGCCCTACACTCACCCAAACAGCAACGAGACAGAGCAGAGGGAGAACGTACCATAATGAACTGGTTCACCAAGGAAGACTCTGACTTTGTGACTCTGTACTGCGGCAGCCAGATAACATGGGACATCGATTTGGGCCAGACGCAGAGAACAGGAAGTTGATGATTCAGCAAATGGACAGGACCATCGGGTACCTGGTGGGAGCCACTGAGAAGCACAGCCTGACAGAGCACCTCAACGTCATCATCACAGGACACCATGGGATGACCACCGTGAAGCAGAGACCCGATGTCAACGAGATCCCCTTGTCCCTCTACATCAAGTTCAGGGACTTGGTCAAGGTTGATATTGTGGACTACGGTGGCTTTGGGATACCCCTGACCAAACTGGGGCAAGAGGAAGCCCTTCACCAGGCACTGAAGAATGCACACTCTCACCTCCACGTCTACAAGAAGGAGGAGTTTCCAGAACACTTCCATCTTGCTAAACACGACCGGGTTCTGCCAATCGTGCTGTATGCCAACTCTGGTTACGGTATCAATGGGGTCAGTTCATTCTAAAATGAATAAAGTCACCTTGGATCTAGGAGACAACCACTAGGGAAGTGTGGTTCTGCAAAAATCAAACATAAGCACACAGCCAGTCATGGTGGCTCACGCCTATAATCCCAGCACTTTGGGGAGGCCGAGGTAGGTGGATCATCTGAGGTCGGGAATTTGAGACCAGCCTGGCCAACATGGTGAAACCCCATCTCTACTAAATATACAAAAATTACCCAGGCGTGGTAGCGCGCATCTGTAGTTCCAGCTACTCTGGAGGCTGAGGCAGGAGAATCACTTGAACCTGGGAGGTGGAGGTTGCAGTGAGCCAAGATCGCGCCACTGCACTCCAGTCTGAGCAACAGAGCGAGACACTGTCTCAGAAAAATAAAATAAAATAAAACAAAACAAAATGAAATAAGTGCACACACTATGAGTAGCAGCACACAGCGTCCTAAATGTTCCCCACCCCCTGCCCAACCAATGCTGCCCCAAATTACCATTATACAAGAATAATGACCAATTCAACTTGTCAAGGCTGATTTAAAAATAAAAATAAAGCTGGGCGTGGTGGCTCACATCTGTAATCTCAGTACTTTGGGAGGCCAAGAGAGGAGGATTGCTTAACGCCAGGAGTTCGAGACCAGCCCTGGCAACATAAGGAGACCCCCCCCCCCCATCTCTACCAAAAAAAGAAAAACAAATAAATAAACAAATAGCCAGAAGTGGGGATGCATGCCTGTAGTCCCAGCTACTCAGGAGGCTGAGGTGGGAGGATCTCTTGAGCCCAGGAGGTCAAGGTTGCAGCAAGCTGTGATTGCACCACTGCACTCCAGCTTGAGCAACAGAGCAAGACCCAGTCTCTAAAAAATAAATAAACAAATAATAAAAAAGAATAAACACCAATTTCATTATTCAAAATGGTGCCTAGCGCTTCACTAAACATTGAATAACAGTTCTTTCATTTTTGCCTTCCCAACAACCCTATAAAACAGATGCTCTTAGTTCCACTATTTTAAAGAAGAAACCAAAACCTAGAGAGAAGTGACTTGAGATTAAAAATGTAAGGTTGGGCTGAGTGCAGTGGCTCACACCTGTAATCCCAGGACTTTAGAAGGCTGAGGTAGGTAGATTGCTTGAGCCCAGGAGTTTGAGACCATGCTGGGCAGCATAGTGAAACCCCATCTCTACAAAAAATGCAAAAACAAATGTAGCTGGGCGTAGTGGCACGTGCCTGTGGTCTCAGCAACTCAGGAGGCTGAGGTAGAAGGATTGCTTGAGCCCGGGTGGGGGTTGAGGCTGCAGTGAGCCATGATCACGCCACTATGAGATAGGAGGCAGGACTTGACTCCAGAGACAGGGCTTCAACACCAGACCAAACTGAGAACTAGCTAAAACAGGGCTGGGGCGGAAGCAGCTTTCCATCAGACATGCCCCCAAGTGTGCCACGTGAGTTTACCATTGCCATGGCAACACCCGGGAGTCACTGCGCCTTTCCATGGCGATGACCCAGTGACTCGAAAGTTACTACCCATTTTCTAGAAATTCCTGCATAAACTGCCCTTTAATCTGCATGCAATTAAAAGTGAGTAGAAATGTGATTGCAAACTCTCTGCCACTACCCTCTGCCTCCAGGGTAGCCCTGCCCTGCAGGAGCGGTCACACGGCTCTAACGCTGCCTCCTCAATAAAGCTGTTTTCTTCTACACCTCCGGCTTGCCCTTGAATTCTTTCCTGGGCAAAGCCAAGAACCCTCAGGTGCTATGCTCCACGTCGGGGTTCCCCTGCCCTGTGTCAACTGCACTCTGGCCTGGGTGGCAGAGAGAGACCCTATCTTAAAAAAAAAAAAAAAAAAAGGAAAGAAATGTAAGGTTAAGGGCTGCCCCCAAAACTGCTGACTGATCATTATACACAATACACACAGATCACCAAAAAATTCACCACAAAGGCCCCCCACCACTGGTTCTCATTTGTCCATATCAAAAAATATGCAAGCCTGTTCAGACAAAGACACACAGATGCTCGTAGCAAAATCATTCATAATTGTCAAAAGGTGGCAACAAATGCCCATCAACAACAGATGAATGGGCAAACAAGTCCGGTCTACCCATGTGACGGAACATTAATCAACCAGAATATGGAGGGAAGGGCTGATTCCTGCTACAACCTGGACACACCTTGAGACCACTAGGCTAAGTGAAAGACGCCAGACGCCAAAGGACAAATACTAGATGATTCTATTTATATATATATGCCCAGAATATGAAAATCCAAACAAACAGAAAGTAGATGAGTGGTTGCCAGGAGCCAGGGGTGGGGGTAGTCAGGGGGAAATGAGGGGTGACTGCTGATGGATACAGGATTTCTTTCGGGGTAACGAAAATTTCTAAAATTGGTGGTGGTGATGGCTGCACAACTCTGTGAATATATTAAAAACCACTGAATTATACACTTTATTTATTTATTTATTTATTTATTTATTTATTTATTTATTTAGAGACAGGGTCTGGCTCTGTTGCTCAGGCTGGAGTGCAGTGGTACAATGTCAACTCACGGCACCCTTCACCTCCTGGGCTCAAACCATCCTCCCACTTCAGCCTCCTGAGGAGCTGGGACTACAGACACACACCACTATGCCCAGCTAATTTTTTTGTATTTTTGGTCAAGACAGGGTGTTGCCTTGTTGCTGGTCTCAAACACTTGGATTCAAGCAATCCTCCCACCTCAGCCTCCCAAAGTGCTGGGATTACAAGTATGAGCCACCATGCCGGGCCAAACTGTACAATTTAAATGGGTAAATTTACGGTATGTGAATCAGCTTTCAATAAAAGCTGTTATTAAAAAGCAACTTTAAGGGCCAGGCATAAGGGCCATGTCTGTAATCCCAGTACTTTGAGAGGCCAAGGCAGGAGGATCACTTGAGCCCAGGAGTTCAAGACCCGCCTAGACAACATGGCAAAACGCGGTCTCTACAAAAAATTTAAAAATTAGGCTTGGTGTGGTGGCTCACGCCTGTAATCCCAGCAGTTTGGGAGGTCAAGGTGGGTGGATCAACATGGTGAAACCCTGTCGCTACTAAAAATACTTTTAAAAACTTAGGCAGGCACGGGGGTGGGTGCCGAGGCTGAGGCAGGAGAATCGCTTGAACCTGAGAGGTGGAGATTGCAGTGAGTCGAGATTACGCCACTGCACTCCAACCTGCTGGGCGACAGAGCAAAACTCCATCTCAAAAAAAGAAAATTAATTAATTACAAAATTAAAACTTAGCCAGCTGTGGTGGCTCGTGTTTGTAGTCCCAGCTACTGAGGAGGCTAAAGTGGGAGGACTGCTTGAGCCCAGGAGGTTGAGGCTGCAGTGAGCCAAGACTGTATCACTGTACTCTGGCCTGAGCAACAGAACAAGATCCTGTTTCACAATTTTAAAATCAATTTAAAAAGAAGCATAAGAAAATACAAAAACCAACGCTAACTGTGAGACATAAATGAGTTTTGTTAACTACCAACTAACAATTCATGGCAGAAACAAAGTTTAAATGATGCTACAGCTGGGTGCGGTGGCTCACGCCAGTAATCCCAACACTTTGGGAGGCCGAGGCGGGTGAATTACCTGAGGTCAGGAGTTTGAGACCAGCCTGGTCAACATTGTGAAACCCCATCTCTACTAAAAATACAAAAATTAGCCAGGCATGGTGGCGGGTGCCTGTAATCCCAGCTACTCGGGAGGCTGAGGCAGAAGAATTGCTTGAACCCGGCAGGTGCAGGTTGCAGTGAGTCAAGATCGCGCCATTGCAGTCCAGTGTGGGCGACAGAGCAAAACTCCGACTCAAAATATATATAAATAAATAAATAAATAAATAAATAAATAAATAAATAAATGACGTTATGAACCTCGTGTGAGGGAAAACTGCCCCAGGTACAGCCTGAAGAACCCTTGCTGTGAACAGGAGCCATAAGTGATAATTATGTTTGCAACTTGCTTCACCTTAGCTTGTTGCAACTCCAGACTGTAACAGGTATAAGAAAACTCATGGGGTTACTGTTTACTGTTGGTGGAAATATTCACAATAAAATACAACAATTTATCACCTAAGGTATATTTTATCCCTCAACACTGTAATTAATGCACACCAATCCCCGCCCACAGCTAAGGCCTTGCCAAGGAGAAATTCCACAGTCACCTGGCCTATTTGTAAACCTGGTTTATGACCTTTTGTAACAGGACAGCTTAACAGTAGCATGAGGACATTTAATGAGACAAGAACATTCCCCACTGACCAACCAGATAGTTTCAGGGAACACGATGCTGTGCTCAGTTTAATTTTCTGCTGAACCGACCATTAGGCAGAAAATCTTTTGGGTCAGTGCCTCTCACTGAATCCACTTCTCAGATTTCTGTCTACCTGCCTGCTTTGCAGTGCAGAGTAAAGTGAGCCTGCCTTGTCTCTCTTCAGGGACCGAGGTGCTTGAGGCCATCATGAGGACATGCATTCTTTTTTTTTTTTTTTCTGAGATAGTCTCACTCTTTCACCCAGGCTGGAATGCAGTGGTGCAATCTCCGATCACCGCAACCTCCACCTACCCAGTTCAAGCGAGTCTCCCGCCTCAGCCTCCCGAGTAGCTGGGATTACAGGCACGTGCCCAGCTAATTTTTCTATTTCTTGTAGAGACAGGGTTTCACCACGTTGGCCATGCTGGTCTCAAACTCCTGACCTCAAGCGATCTGCCTGCCACGGTCTCCTACAGTGCTGGGATTACAGGCGTGAGACACCATGCCTGGCCGAGGGCATTCATTCTTGATGGACTGCCCCACAGCCTCAGAGACAGACAGACTGGTTTCTTCAACCAGAGCTGAGCAGACAAGCAATTTGTGTATCCACCAGGGCAAATATTAGACCAACTCTTCAACGTACAGAGAGCATCACATTTCTTATATGCTAGAATATCTGTTGGTCTAAAATATAAATAAATAGTATTGTAGCCGGCCACAGTGGCTCACGCCTATGATCTCAGAGCTCTGTGGGGCTGAGGCAGGAGGTTCCCTTGAGGTCAAGAGTTCGAGATCAGCCCGGGCAACATAGCGAGACCCCCCCCCCCCCCCCACCACCTGCCATCTCTACAAAAAAATAAAATAACTCGCTGGGCAGAGTAGTGCAGGCCTGTAGTCCCAACTACTTGGCAGGCTGATATAGGTGGATTGCTTGAGCCCAGGAATTTGAGGCTGCAGTGAGCTATGACTATATCACTGTACTCCAGCCAGACATTGGCTCTTAAAAAAAAAAAAGTGTTGCAATTGACATTACTTTATCATTTGAAAAGAGGGACAGACAAGAGAGGTACTTGGCATTTACCAAGCAATTACCCAGAATCCTCATCCCATCCTACCCCCATTCTCCCCCTAAAAATGTATGTATATCTTTTTATACCACAAAAATACATCTATTTGGCTCTGGAATGAGATTACCTGATCTAGCATTTGTTCCTGATGACTCAGTGCAGACAAGCTCTGTGACTCAGTTTGCCCAGCTGTAAAATGAGGAATGGTGCCCTTACTGGGCTGCCATGAGGGTAAAGGAGTTCACATATATTTATAAAGCATTCAGAACAATTCATGATACATAGTAAGCTCCGCATGTTTGAGCTTATTATTACTGTCAGTACAATTATCATCATCTTGCTGTTTCCAACGGGTACACTTTCTACATTCTCTTTCTTAAAGACCTTTAAATCCTTGGTATTCTCTCCACCACCACAGAGAGCAGTGTCCTTGTAGTTTAAATTTTCAAAGACTTCCTGGATCCAACAAGCACAGCATTAACTAAGGGACAGTTTTCTTTCAGAGAACTGGAATCTAAAATGGCTTTTTTGTTGTTATTATTTTTCAGAGAATGTATTTCAACAAAGGCAGCCATGGCTTTGATAATGTCCTCATGAATATGAAGACCATATTCAGAATTGTCGGGCCAGATTTCAAGAAGAGACGCCTGGCCAAGCCTTTTAACAGCATCCACATCTACCCATTCATGTGTAAGCTCCTGGGAGTCACCCCCAAACCCACAACGGCTCCCTGGCGGTCACCCAGGAAATGCTTGTGAACTCTTACAACCAGCAGCCAGGTGAGATACAGAAGCAGCCATAAGAAAACTGTCAGCATAGTCTGCTCTCTCCTGAGATAGAAAAGAATCAAAAAGGGGTCTCCTGGTGGGCAGGAGGGAATTCAAGCAGAACAATCCTATTTACCAGCAGCTTTGGAGCCCCAGGAACAAGAAGCCAGCAGCTCCAGACACCAGCGGAGGTAGGGAATCCCTCGACCTGCTGGTAACATTTTACATAGCGCCTTTTAGGCAAAGGGAAGGCGCTCTATACAGAAAGTCGGGCTGTAATCCTTCCAGTCCTCAGGAAATCACTGTGTACAGTCTGCCCCCAAGACGCCCCTTTCAGATACAGAAACCAGCCCTCCTTCAGTAGCACAGAAAGCTGTTCACAGGGGAGGAGCAAAACCCTGCTGTTCAACTTGATGCTGAAAAAAGAAGAGGGGAGAGTGTGAAATGAGACTGCAAATTCCTAAGACTTCAAACCCTTTCAATCTGGGTGATATAAAGGAGAATACAATCATCTCTGAGAATTTGCTGTTGCCTACTTTTGTGGGTTGTTTACAAACACTGGCTATCTTTCCTTTTGCCAGGAGAGGCTTGGATACTGTCTGGTGATCTAACCAGTGCTTAAAGCAATTACATACAAAAAGGAGTAATGGGCTGGGCATAGTGGCTCATACTTATAATCCCAGGACTTTGGGAGGACGAGGTAGGAGGATCACTTGGGGCCAGGAGCTTGAGGCCAGCCTGGACAACACAATGAGACCCTATCTCTACAAAAAATTAGCTGGGTGTAGTGTCACATGCCTGTAGTCCCAGCTACTGGGGAGGCTGGGGCGGGAGGATCGCTTGAACCCAGGAGTTTGAGGCTGCAGTGAGCTATGATTGCGCTACCGCACTCCAATTCCTGCCTCTAAAAAACAAAGGAAAAGAAAGGAGGGCAGGGGTAACATTCATCCTTTCTCTTCTTGTAAGCCACTGCCCATGATCTCCTTGTGAACATACAGGAAGCAGTCCCTTTTGTAGAAAACTAATTAAATGAATGACCAATTCACCCAATTATGGAGGATTTTTCTTCTTTTTAAGTTTTGGAGTTTTGCCACAACTGTTTTGTAGCCCCTCCCCTGTCCCACACCCCATTGGGAGCCTGGGACAAGCTGCGTCTGACTGTCAGTTACTGATAAGCAGGACATCCCACAAACCGATTTTCAGCGAATTGGCTTTTAGCAAATTGATCATTTGGCAAAGTGGTCATTAGACAAATGGGTCATTTGGCGAAGAGGTCATTTAGTAAATCGGCTTTCAACGACTTGCCCTATGAGATTTCTCTACAGTGTGCATTTTCTTGGTTTAAATGTACATTTCATTTCCATAATTAATACTCACTAGCAGCTAGATGGGAAACTTCCCAGGGAACCAGGACCAGCCAGAACAGCTTCTTAATAATCAGGCAATTAAAAACCCTCTGGCTTCTTAACAGGAGCGGAAGTATCGAGGGCAGCTGCTCTGCAAGGCACAGTGATCGGGCTCAGCATTGTCACAGGAGCTCTTGCGGTTCTGTTTGTCACTAGTGTGACATACACAGTCATTCGTCGGAAAAAGGAGTGAGTGGTCTCTTTGGATCTCCTGTAGTTGATCATCATATGTCATGATAACCCATGACAACTCCTTCCCACATGCCACGGGAGGTCCAGCACTCCAAGAACCCACCAGCCAGGGCCGGCTTCATGGGCTTACAACCTGGACAGTCCCACAGGGATGCAGAAGAGTGCCCATTGTGGTTTAATAATCTGCCATTGCCATCTTGAAATTCTTTATTTTTTAACAAGGGTTGCCAGGGATCGTGGCTTATGCCTATAATCCTAGCACTTCGGGAGGCCAAGGCGGGCAGATGGCTTGAGCCCAAGGAGTTTGAGACCAGCCTGGGCAACATAGCAAGACCCCATCTCTACAGAAAATATAAAAATTAGCCAAGCATGTAGTCCAGTTACTCGGGAGGCTGAGACGGGAAAATCACCTGAGCCCAAGGAGGTCGAGGCTGCAGGAGCTGAGACTGTACCACTGCACTCCAGCCTGGATAACAGAGCGGGATCTTGTCTAAAAAAATAACCACAAGGCTGGGCTCGGTGGCTCACACCTATAATCCTAGCACTCTGGGAGGCCGGTGGGTGGGCGGGTGGATCACTTGAGGTCAGAAGTTTGAGACCAGCCCAGCCAAAGTGGTGAAACTCCACCTCTACTAAAAATACAAAAATTAGCTGGGTGAGGTGGTACATGCCCGTAATCCCAGCTACTCCAGAGGCTGAGGCAGAAGAATCACTTGAACCTAGGAGGCAGAGGTTGCAGTGAGCCGAGATAGCCGTCGCACTCCAGCCTGGGGGACAAGAGTGAAACTCCATCTCCAAAAAAAAAAAAAACCAACCACAACAGCAAAAAAGGGCCCCGCATGTGGCCGAAAACAACAGAAATGTGTTATCTTGCAGGCCTGGATGCTGCGAAGTCCAAAATCAAGGTGTCGGCCAGACTTCGCTCCGGATGAAACATGTAAGAGAGAATCTTTCCTTGCCTCTTCTGGCTTCCGTTGGGGCCCGGCAATGCTTGGTGTTCCTTGTAAATGCAGCACTCCAATCTCTCTTCCCTCATCACATGGCTGCCTTCTCCCTGTGTCTCTGTCTTCACCTGACATTCTCCTCTTTTATTTTATTTTTTTGGAGATGGAGTTTCCCTCTGTCACCCAGGCTGGAGTGCAGTGGCACAATCTTGGCTCACTGCAACCTCCGCTTCCCAGGTTCAAGTGATTCTCCCACCTCAGCCTCCCGAGTAGCTGGGATTACAGGTGCCCACCACCATGCCTGGCTAATTTTGTATTTTTAGTAGAGATGGAATTTCACCACGTTGGCCAGGCTGGTCTCGAACTCCTGACCTCAAGTGATCTGCCTGACTCAGCCTCCCAAAGTGCTGGGATTACAGGCATGAGCCACCATGCCCGGCCCTCATTCTCTTCTTTTATAAGGACACCAGTCATTGCATTTGTCCCCTCACCAGCCCCCAATCCAGTATGACCCATCATTACTTGATGACATCTACAAAGACCCTATTTCCAAATAAGGTCATATTCCTAGGTATCGAGGATTAAGATTTCCAATTTATGTTTTTAGGGGATACAATTTTTTTTGAGTCAGGGCCTCACTCTGTCACCCAGGCTGGAGTACAGTAAGTGATTATCGCTCACTGCAGCCTCAAACTCCTGGGCTCAAGGGATCCCCTGACCTCAGCCTCCCAAGTGGCTGAGACTACCGGCGCACACCAGTATGCCCAACTAATTTTTTTAATTTTTTTTTTTTTTTTTTTTTTGCACAGATGAGGTCTCACTCTGTTGACCAGGCTGGTCTCCTGACCTCAAGCGATCCTCTTGCCTTGGCCTCCCAAAGCACTGGGATTACAGCCGTTATCCCACGCCTGGCCCTCCTTCTACATCTCAATCATTGTGTGATCAGCCTGAGCTGCCTGTATTTCTTATTCCGCCCATTCCTGACCAATCTCCTCCTTTAACATAGCTTCCATCTCGATATCATGGGGCCTGCTGGCCACTGCAAACAGCCTAAGGAAAGTGGAAACTTTACTTAACCTTAAATTCTATTACAAAGTCCACATTGAACGTAATTTATATTTGAACTATAAAAATTTTCTGTAAGTTGAAACATGACCTATAAAGGTCTCTACACCCTGAAGCAACGTTTTAGAAAGAAATCAATTGGTCCTTTTCTGCAGAAACCATTAACCATAAGAGAGAGAAAGGAAAAACTTCAATGTACTGATTGAACTTCCATGCCCACAGCTTAATTTCTAAAGGCAACCATTCCATACTGTTCCAATGCCTTAGGTTGTTCTTACTGTTATTAAAGAGAGCCTCAGAGCCAGAAGTTGGATCTTGACTGTCGTTCTTGCACATACACACATACTCTTGCAACTGAAACCACTCAGATTGTCCTAATGCTGCTCTCCATAGCAACACCACCTGGAATTTTACTTTCGGTTTTAAGCATCAGTCCTAATCTTCACTTGCACCTGAACACACACCACACCTGTGAGATCCACGTGACATTAAAAATCCCTTCAGTGAGGCGGGGTGCGGTGGCTCACGCCTGTATTCCCAGTACTTTGGGAGACCAAGGCAGGCAGATCATGAGGTCAAGAGATCGAGACCATCCTGGCCAACATGGTAAAACGCCCATCTCTACTAAAAATACAAAAATTAGCTGGGCGTGGTGATGCGTGCCTGTAGTCCCAGTTACTCAGGAGGCTGAGGCAGGAGAATCGCTTGAGCCCGGGAGGCAGAGGTTGCAGTGAGCTGAGATCGTGCCACTGAGATCGTGCCACTGCACTCCAGCCTGGCAACAGAGGGAGACTCTGTCTCAAACAAACAAACAAAAAAATCCCTTCAAGGCCTTGATCCTTCCAGATTCAGATCCAAGATAGATGACATTTGTACCTCACCAGAGCCCACACACCAAGATAAAGATTTCTTCTGGCCAGGTGCAGTGGCTTACACCTGTAATCCCAGCACTTTGGGAGGCCAAGGTGGGCAGATCACCTGAGGTCAGGAATTTGAGACCAGCCTGGCCAACATGTTAAAATCTCGTCTTTACCAAAAATACAAAAATGGCCCAGCATGGTGGCTCACGCCTGTAATCCCAGTCACTCAGGAGGGTGAGGCAGGAGAATTGCTTGAACGTGGGAGGTAGAGGTTGCAGTGAGCCGACATCGCGCCATTGCACTCCAGCCCGGGCAACAAGAGCGAAACTCCGTCTCAAAAAAAAAAAAAAGAGATTTCTTCTGTGTGCATGGCTCAGCTCTGTGGTCCGCTAGAGTCCTTCCTCAATCTGCTTCCAACCTATCGACTCAGGAAAGACTGAACCAACCTAGATTTATTAATAGTTTAGTATAACATAATACAGTGTTACTACGGCATTGACCGTACATCCCCTTTTGCTCCTTGGAGGAAAGGCAATTAATAGCTATTATGTGAGTTAATAAAATAAGCCCAGGATTCATTAGTGTAACTAACCTGTTCCCGTTGGTTTTCTTTGTCTCCTGCAACCGGAGAGCTGATCAAAACAGCAAAAGCAAAGCAGTGCCCCTCGCCCAGTTTTGAAGCCAACTTTCCTGAATCACCCAGACCCATTCCTGGTTAGGACTTGCTGTGGATTCTCAGGGGACTCCATCTCAGGATACAGGGATTGAGAGAGTGTATGCAACAACATCTCAGACCCAGAAACCGTTAATTTTGTCTAAAACCACAGCAATAACCACATCCCACCCTCTTGATTTAAATGAAAGTGTTTGGAGGAATAAAAGATGAATCTTTTTTTTTTTTTTTTTTTTTTTTTTGTCAGATCTTGCGCTCATTTGGTTCTGGTGGGGAACAACAGCCATGAGAGAACACGTGTATTCAATTAGAATTAATTCCCCTCTCTTATTCTCATAGCTGAGAAGGGCTCAAGTGCCTCTCATCTGAAAGTGGTAATAAGATTTAATCTGTCTCCTCATCTACCTTCTGCAAGCATACTTAACAAATTAGCTCTCGGGACTCTTCCAAATGGAGTTTTATGAGGGATTTGCTAAGGTAAACGTTTCAGACTATGAACACAGTTTAGATTTCAGGGGCAGTACTGAAATTTGAACTGTGTTGCTAACTGCCCTGCCTTTCAACTCAAGACACAATAACTTTGAACTAATTATGTTTTTGTTGTTGTTTTCCACTCTGTCCCCACGTCTATATCACCACTAACCCCATTCCACCCCGCGGTGGTTAACTCCTCCTTCCTGTCCCTGCAAGATCAAAACCCCTCCTGGAAGCCCCGCTAGCTCTGTGTGCTCGCCTCCGTGGCAGATATCGCTATTGTACTTTTATACTTATTTGTATGATAGTTACTTCAATGTCCACTTCTTCCACGAGCCCCTGAGCTCCAAGAGGGCCTGGACCACACCTAGTTTTTCTCACTGTTACATCTCCCTTGCCAGGCACATCGTAGGCGCTTAATAAGTATTTGGTGAACGAATGGCTTGTTCGGTGACAGTCCAAAGGATGGGGGACAGGGGAAAAGCTCCCTCCTGCCGGGCCCCGGAGGGGTGGCGCTGATGGAAAAGAGGGTAGGATAAGGCCTCCCGGAACGAAGCGCGCACCCGTAAGGCCTCTGCCAAAAAGACCTTCCTGAAGGCGCCGGAACTGCGAGAGCGCCAATGTTGGCCCAAGGCCTGACCTGACAATCCCAGGGACCCTCGCCCTAACCGGCCCCGCCTCCTGGGCCCCAACCCCAGACTCCCCCAGCCCGAAGCTCCGAATCCTGGAGCCGGCCTCTGGCCCCGCCTCGGCCGACCGTGGCCCCGCTCCTGGGCCTGCCTCAAACCCTCCCCAGGTAACGCCTCCCGAACTTAAGCCACATTCCGACCCCCTCTCAAACTCCTCTCCGATGCCCACACCCGGAACCCCTCGCTCCGTCTCGGGCTCGCCCCAAGCCCAGCTCCGTCTTGGCGCCTGAGCCCGGCCCTGACCCGCCTCCCAGGCACTGGCTCCCTCCCCATTCCGGCCCCTCCCTAAGCTCCGCCTCCCAGGGCCTGAGCAGCGCCTGGCCACGCCCCAGGGCCCGCCTCCTGAGCGCAGCCCACAATCGGTTCTCGGCACCGCCTCCCGGAACCCGGGCCCTGGCCATGTACTACGACAGAGTCAACGCCCCGCCCCGGCCCCGCCTCCGGAGTCCTTCTCTTGGTCTAGCCTTAGCCCCGCCCTAAGACCTGTCCACTGGGCTCTGCTCCAAGTCCCACCTCCTGAACCCAATCATCGTTCAGCCCCGACCTAATGCCCGCCTCCAGGACGCATCCTGCCCCCACGCAAGGCCCCGCCTCCAGGACGCCACCAACCTGGACGCTTCCGAAGCCCCGCTTCCAGGATCGCCCTATCCTGGCCCCGCCCCAGGACCAGCCAACATGGACTCTCCCCAGGACCTGCCCCAGCGACGCTTATCCTAGCCTACCCCAGGCCTCGCCCTCTTGGCACTCATCCGGGCCCCGCCCTCATAACGCTCATGTTGGCCCCGCCCCAGGGTCCGCCCCCACGACGCTCCTCCTGGCCCTACCTCGGGCCCCGCCCCCTCTCTGCCCCGGCGCACTGCCTCGGGCCTGCCCCTTCTTCAGTCCAGGCCGGCTTCCGCCGGGTCTCCCGGCAACGCTGCGGCCCCGCCCACGTCATGGCGCCGGAGGAGGATGCGGGGACCGAACTCTTGCTGCAGAGTTTCGAGCGCCGCTTCCTGGCGGCGCGCGCGCTGCGCTCCTTCCCCTGGCAGGTGGGCGGCGGAGGGCGCGGAGAGGCCCACGGGGCGCGGGGGAGTCCAGGGGCAGACGGGACGGGTCTCCGTGCTGAAGCCCCCGGTGCTCTCGCCACGTGAGTGCCTGGGCTCCCGACAGTCAGGGCCCTGCGTCCCGGTCCCCGTCCCCGGGGCCTGGCCAGAATCGCTCGCACCCCTCCTGCCCCGCAGGCTAGCAGCGGAGGCTGGGGGCGGCTCCACGGTCTGCTGGGGGCCGACGCGCGCTGGGTGTGGGGTACAGTTCACGATCGTTTTCACGACTTTTTAAAGGCAGTTATCGTTCCGGTCACTGGGACACAGCTGCCCTCGCCCATTCTAAAAAGTCAGCGCCCTCAGGACCGCGGGTAACCACGTTCTCCCGAGCGCGGTGACCAGGTCACAGGCTGTCCCTCGTGGCTCAGTGTTCTCATCTGTACATCGAGCAGTGCACAGAATCGGCTCATGCGCTGAGGCTCTCACGCCTGTGATGGAAGAGACAGAGAAGGGAGGCGGTGGTCTCTCGTCGCCCTGGGGACCTGCCATCCACAGCACAGGCGCATGGCAGGCAGCAGCCTCCCTTCTGCCAGCAGAGGGGCTTAATGCACCCGGCCCCATTTGTAATTCATGTGTGGTGAGCTCACTGGGATGAGGCAGTTTGGATAACAATTCCTCCCTGAGTCTGCCCCATTTTATGGGGTGGTGCTTAATCATTTGCGTTATTCCACTGACATAAAATATTTAGCACTCAGAGATCATTTCTGGTCTGGAGAAATTTGTGCATTTTTAACCCAAAATAGAAACCTTCATAAAAGCATCATAGGTCGGCCGGGCGCGGTGGCTGAAGCCTGTAATCCCAGCACTTTGGGAGGCCGAGACGGGCGGATCACGAGGTCAGGAGATCAAGACCATCCTGGCTAACACGATGAAACCCCGTCTCTACTAAAAAATACAAAAAACTAGCTGGGCGAGGTGGCGGGCGCCTGTAGTCACAGTTACTCGGGAGGCTGAGGCAGAAGAATGGCGTAAACCCGGAGGCGGAGCTTGCAGTGAGCTGAGATCCGGCCACTGCACTCCAGCCTGGGCGGCAGAGCGAGACTCCGTCTCAAAAAAAAAAAGGCCGGGCGCGGTGGCTCAAGCCTGTAATCCCAGCACTGTGGGAGGCCGAGATGGGCGGATCATGAGGTCAGGGGATCGAGACCATCCTGGCTAACACGGTGAAACCCCGTCTCTATTAAAAATACAAAAAAACTAGCCGGGTGAGGTGGCGGGCGCCTGTAGTCCCAGCTACTCGGGAGGCTGAGGCAGGAGAATGGCGTGAACCCAGGAGGCGGAGCTTGCAGTGAGCTGAGATCCGGCCACTGCACTCCAGCCTGGGTGACAGAGCGAGACTCCGTCTCACCAAAAAAAAAAAAAAATCATAGGTCTCCATTCAGTATTGACTATAATTGTTCACATGCCCACGCTGAATGCTAATGGGCTCACCCTGAACAGCCACGAGGTGGGTACTATTATTATCACTCACATTTGACCAGAGGGATTGTTTGATTCGGGTGCAGTAGTTGAGAGTTCAGACCCAGGAGACAGCCTGCCTGCTTCGAATCCCGGCCCAATCCCTGGCCCTGTGTGACCTTGGGCAAGTGACTGCATCTCTCTGTGCTATTGTTTTCTTATTAATACAGTGGGGGATATAATGACACCTACCTCTCAGGGTTGAGTACAAAAGCCTGTGGATTGGTGCCTAGCTCATGGGAAATGCATGCTGGTGTTAACTAGTGTTTTTATTCGGTCTCCAAATGTTTAATAAATGCCTTCCATGAGCCAGGCACCATAGATCAGCAGTACCCATGACAGATGAGGCTCTGCTTGCATGGGAGAGCCAGAGAATAAACAAACAAATGAATGAACAAGAAAAGACCAGAAGTGGCTTTAAAGCCAATAAAACAGGGAAATGGTGAATGAAGCAACTGGGGAGAAGAGTCACCAAAGTCAGGGAATCAGGGAAGCCTTCCCCAAAGAGGTGACATTTGAACTGGGGCCTGAGTGGTGAAGCAGCCAGGCATGGAAAGGGCTTGGGGAACAGGATATGCAAAGGCCCTGTGGTGGGACAAGCCAGCGGTGGTTGAGGAACAACAGCAAGGCAGCCAGTGTGGCTGGAGTGGAGTGAGCAGGGTGGGCCAGGGGTGAGGGAGAACAGGCCAGAGACAGGGATTAGGACCAGGTCTTGTAGGGCCTTTTACAGCATGGAAGGAGCTCTGAAGCAACGAAGTGCCTTGCCCTGTGTCACATATGAGCCAAGACAGTCTGCCTAACTCGGGAGCCAAAGCTCACTGCCGGGCTTGAGGCCGCTGTAAGAGGACAACATAATCCAGGCTGATAGAGGCACATTCTGCATTTCCACTTTAACTCAGGTGGCAAGCCCATCGAACCTTGGTGCCATGGCTGCCCTGGTAATTCCTGGCTGACCCGTGCAACCAGGGAGGTGGCCCATGACCCGGGTGGCAGCTAAGTAGCTAGGACTAATGCGGCCAAGAGTCAGTCTTCTAGGCTTCTTCCTGTGACTCATCCAGGTGCACCCTGTGACATCTGAAGGTCAGGCTTTCAGTCGCTGTGGCTTCCACTTCCAACTGGCTCCACGTCCCCAGGGAGAGATCACACAACGCTTTGCCAACACATTCTATTGTGTGTTTAATGGTCCTATGAATGCGCCCTTGAGATTTCTCTCTCCCCTCCACACAGAGCTTAGAAGCAAAGCTAAGAGACTCATCAGATTCTGAGCTGCTGCGGGATATTTTGCAGAAGGTAAGAATCCCAGAGTCCCTGGGACTCATGACCCTGCCTCCTGAATCTCTCCGGAAGACCTGATAGAAGAACCACAGGTGTGCTTGTACCCTTTAAAAACACCACTGTTCAAAGAACAAAACCATTGAGGCAGCACTGCAGGTGGGTGTCAGCACCTCCGACAGCTCTAGCTCTTTGCGTTTTCTAAGACTTAGAGACATCAGAATATACAAAAATCTGCAGGAGACGGGGGAATCTAGGGAATGTTTTTTAAACCATACACAGCAAAAACAGAGATGACAGGTGCAAAACAGCTTCTAGCATTTGGGAGATGCTCAGAGACTTTCTTTTTTGCATACATGAGACCTGTCCTGCCCACTCCTGTCTCTTCTAGACATAAATGGGCCCTTGCTTTACCCAGGGTGGGGTTTGGACTCAAGTGCATCTGCATGCAGGTGAGAGGCAGGATCACCACCCGGCCCAGCCACAGCCTGACCCTGGCCTTGTGAGCCAAGTGCAGATCACCCTGCATCCTGGGTCTTCACCTTCGAAGGGCCATGAGCCCTTCTGAAAAGACAAAGCAATAGACTCCCTCCCAGAAAGAAGCGCACCAGAAGAATACATTTTCCATACAAACTCAGCGGAGGCAGACATCCTCCACCCCCACCCGCCCAGCCCATCCTGGGAGCCCTGGTTAAGAATTCCTGTGCTAGAAGTGAACCAAGATCATCCACATGGAAAAGATACAGCCACAGCAGGGAAGACTTTCAGAGCGATACAGGCACCCTGCTGTGAGTTTCACCCTGAGCCTCACCCTCGTAGGTGGTGAAGCATGAAATGCAGGGAGAGCTGCTTTAAAACCCAGCAAAAGGTTGGGCACAGTGGCTCACACCTGTAATCCCAGCACTTTGGGAGGCTGAGGTGGACAGATCACCTAAGGTCAGGAGTTCGAGACCACCCTGGCCAACATGGCAAAAGCCTATCTCTACTAAAAATACAAAAATTAGCTGGGTGTGGTGGTGCACGCCTATAGTCCCAGCTACTGGGGAGGCTGAGGCAGGAGAATCGCTTGAACCCGGGAGGCAGAGGCTGCAGTGAGCCAAGATCGTGCCACTGCACTCCAGCCTGCGCAACAGAGCAAGACTCTGTGTCAAAAAAAAAAAAAAAAAATGAAAAACCAGCACCAGCCTGAAGGGCCTGTGTGTTGTGTGGGGTACTTTGCTGCCCTTGGGCAGAATCTGCGTCCCTCCCAGCCAGCAGGCACTGTGGACCATTTCTTCCCTCCCTGCACGCTCCTGTTTTCCTACCGTCCCCACTCCTGCTGCACCAGTCCCTCTGCCCTCCTTCCCAAGTGCCAGGCCATGGCCACCTCGGAGCTTGCGCCGGCTGTTCCCACTGCCTGGAACTTGCTCGTCCTGCACTTGGCTTCTCTCGGCTTTAGCTGGAGTGTCACCCTGAGAGTCCCCTCCCCCTCCATCCTGTCCCCAGGGACACACGCTCCAAGAGAGCAGGTGCCGAGTGGGCCTTCCCGCCTCTTTCATAGAGCCACACAGTTGGCGATTGTCCTTACTGCAAACCCTGGTTCACACTGGCTCCCCTGGGAGGGAGGTGGTTAGGGCCCACATGCCCTGTGTTCCTGCTCAGAATGGGTATTAGAACCAGGGCATGGCCTGTGCTGCTGCAGCGGGAGCATTTTTAGGAAACGGCTTATATCTTAAGACAAACTTAAGATGCATGGGGCCAGAACGGTGTGTCCATTTACATCTTTGCTGAGGGATTAGATAGCCCAGAGTTTGCCGTCTGCTGTGTTGGCTTGAAGCTCATAGGAGACTTAAGACGGGGTCTCCCCAGCAACCAACGTTCTGTCCTTTGCTGTAGACTGTGAAGCATCCTGTGTGTGTGAAGCACCCGCCGTCAGTCAAGTATGCCCGGTGCTTTCTCTCAGAACTCATCAAAAAGGTCAGTGATTGGCAGTGTCCGCCCAGCAGCCCGACAGCATAGCCACCTGCGTGCTGGAGCCCCCATCCTTCCTGGGCCCTGGGCCTGCTTTGCAGACCCCAGCATGGCAGGCGCCTCCCAGGCAACTGGCTGCAGCTGGGTGTGACCCATGGGAGACAGGGCAGGATGGGAATAAGGGGAGACCAGCGTCTCTGCCTCACTCTGCCTCCTGGGGTCTCCGCAGCAGCTGCTTCTCTGGGGCCCCAGCTCCTAGCATATGGATTCTCATTCCTACCAGGCTGGCCCAGCCCATGGCACTGGAACCCTCGCCCACACCCTCTGTCCTGCCCACAGAAGGGTTTGGAGTTTCCTGTTCTTGTCCATCTCTAGGCTGTGCCACGGGCCCCTGTTGGAAGGTTTAGCTCTTGCCATACCTTTGGAACTAGTTCCCCTGGTGAATTATCCGCAATGATCCTGCTGGAATCAGCTCTTTCCTGACTGATACAGGATGGATTTTATTTTTTACTTATTTATTTATTTATTTATTTGAGACAGAGCCTCACAGTGTTGCCAAGGCTGGAGTGCCAAGGCACAATCTCAGCTCACTGAAACCTCTGCCTCCTGGATTCAAGCAGTTCTCGTGCCTAGCCTCCCAAGAAGCTGGGACTACAGGCACATGCCACCACGCCTGGCTAATTTTTGTATTTTTAGTAGAGACAGAGCTTCAACCATGTTGACTAGGCTGGTCTCGAACTCCTGACCTCAGGTGATCCGCCCACCTTGGCCTCCCAAAGTGCTGCGATTACAGGCATGAGCCACTGCGCCTGGCCTAGGATGGACTTTAAAGATGGGCCCGAACATGCAGGGTTTGACATGAGGGAGGATGTCAGAGAGGCCGCTCCTCAGTAGGCAGTAGCAGACCTGCTGCGTAAAAGGGCCACACTTTTGGCAAATAAACAATCCCCTGCTTCTCCAATACCCGCTTTCTCCCTAATCCTTCCCAAACGGTACATCTGTGGTCACCAGCAGCTCTGCCCTGTGCCACCAGCAGAGGGCAGCAGTCACCCAGTGTACCCTGCTGCTGCCCTGTGACTCCTAGGCCGGGGCCAGCCGTGGAGAAGCCGCCTGCTGACAGCCACAGCCCGCAGCACGGGCCGCCCTCCCAGCTCTGCCTGGGTGCACTTAACAGCACCTTTGGTTTTCCTCCTCTCTGTGTTTGATCCAAACACAGAGCTCTGTCATGGTCACGTGACTGCTCTCAGAATCCTTGTCTCCCGCCCTAGACTACCCTAACCCTACCCTCTCAGCACCTCTTGTTGAAGGCCCTTCCATCCAGGTTTCCCTACGTAGTGAATTATTTTCTTTTAGAGACAAGGTCTCTGTTGCTCAAGCTGTCCTCAAACTCCTGGGCTCAAGCAGTCCTCCCATGTCAGCCTGTAGAGTAGCTGGGACTATCGGCACACACCACCGCACCCAGCAAAGTGAATATTTTATATGCCACCTGGCCAGTATTACACCATTCCGTCCCAAATCTCCCCGCCAAACTTGGTGAAAATCATCTGGCCATTTTTACAGATTAGAACAAAAGCAAACAAGCTCTCCCTCTGTCTGCCCCCAGCACGAGGCTGTCCACACGGAGCCTTTGGACGAGCTGTACGAGGCGCTGGCGGAGACCCTGATGGCCAAGGAGTCCACCCAGGGCCACCGGAGCTATTTGCTGGTATGAGAAGGGCACCCTCCTCCCCCGCACAGCCCAGATACCTTTCCTGCACAAAGTGAAAACACGGGTGTGGGTTCAAATCCTGACTCACCCATTCTGCAGTTTTAGACATGAGGTCTGTTAACCTCCTTTAGCCTCAGTTTCCCTGTCTGTAAATCAAGCACTTCAACAACAGCATGTCTCGTGGGGTTGTTGGGCATTTGTCCAGTAGGTAACACACACTACCTGCTTCACAAGGACCTGATGCCCAGTCTTCAAAGAATACTTGACAGGGCCAGGCACGGTGGCCCATGCCTGTAATCCCAGCATTTTGGGAGGCCAAGGCGGGTGGATCACCTGAGGTCAGGAGTTCGAGACCAGCCTGCTCAATATGGTGAAACCCTGTCTCTACTAAAAATACAAAAATTAGGCCGGCACAGTGGCTCATGCCTGTAATCCCAGCACTTTGGGAGGCTGAGGCGGGCAGATCACCTGAGGTCAGGAGTTTGAGACCACCCTGGTCAACATGGTGAAACTCTGTCTCTACTAAAAATACAAAAATTAGCAGGGTGTGGTAGCAGGTGCCTGTAATCCCAGGCTACTTGGGAGGCTGAGGCAGGAGAATTGCTTGAACCCGGGAGGCGGAGCTTGCAGTGAGCCAAGATCGCACCACTGACTCCAGCCTGGGTGACAGATCGAGAATCCATCTCAAAAAAAAATAAGATAAAACATAGATACAGAAAACCACAAAGGAAAAACATAGCCCACTGAATCATCACAAGGCAGCCGCCCGTTCATAGCCATACCTGGCCCCTCCCTGGCCACCACTGACCTGTGCTCCATCACCAGAATTCCATCGTCTCAGGAATGTTCGATGAATGGAATCCTGTGTGGCCTGAGATGAGCGTCTTTCACGCCGCGTGATACCCTTGAGGCCTATGCAAGCTGTTGGCATGTCAATAGTTAGCTGCTTCTGATTGCTGAGTGGTGATTGGTCCTGTCATGGTTTATTCAGACATGGGGTGGATGGCTACTTGTCTTCTAAGCCACTTGTCTTCTGATCGCTAGACTGATTCTCTCGCCCTCTCTCGGCGCAGCCCTCGGGAGGCTCGGTCACGCTCTCCGAGAGCACCGCCATCATCTCCCACGGCACCACGGGCCTGGTCACGTGGGACGCTGCCCTCTACCTTGCAGAATGGGCCATCGAGAACCCGGCGGCCTTCACTGACAGGTGACCTCGGGGCACAGGGCGGGGCGCCGAGGCAGGCTTACCCTGGTGCAGTCGCAGACATGGTCCGCTTTCCTTCTGCCAGGACTGTCCTAGAGCTTGGCAGTGGCGCCGGCCTCACAGGCCTGGCCATCTGCAAGATGTGCCGCCCCCGGGCATACATCTTCAGCGACTGTCACAGCCGGGTCCTCGAGCAGCTCCGAGGGAATGTCCTTCTCAATGGCCTCTCGTTAGAGGCAGACATCACTGCCAACTTAGACAGTCCCAGGGTGACAGTGGCCCAGCTGGACTGGGACGTCACGACGGTCCATCAGCTCTCTGCCTTCCAGCCAGATGTTGTCATCGCGGCAGGTAACGCCCAGCCCCGGGCACCCTGCGCAGGCGGTGTCCTTGCAGCTCCACCCAGCTCTTGCCTCTGGGAAAAGGGAACAAGGGACGCTGTCGGGCATGGACATGAAGGGGCTTCCAGAAGAGTTACTCTGGGCCTCCAGGGTGACATCAAAGGACAGGGGTGCCTCTTAAGGTGACCTTGAAGCCACAGCCCTCTTGTTGGGGACAGGCATACTCCCGTTACAGTCATCACCACATGGCTGTGTCCCAGAGCCATGCCCTGTGTCCTTCAGAGACCACAGGAGGAAAACAGCCACTTCTGGGACAAGGACAGGGCCCTTGAGAGAAGGTGGTGTTTGGCTGGGCCACCGAAAACCCCTCGCCCCTGCCGGTACTCAGTCCCCTCTCTGGTCGAACAGAGCTCTGCCTGTGATCCTGGGTCCCAGCCCTGAAAACCACAGGCCCAGCGGTGGCCAGGGACACAGCCCCATCCCCTGCAAGCCAGCAAACAAACCGGCGGACGCCTGAAACACGAAGTTCACAGCAGGGTCAGGCTTTGTGTCATTCAAAGCCCTCTAGACAGGCTGAGAACCAGAGCTGTTTTTCCAAGGAACACCAGGGAGTCTGGAGACTTTTTTCGTTTGCTTTGGTCTTTTGCAGCTTTCTCTACTAAGGGTTCTCCTTTTTCACCCGAGTAATTGCGTTTCCATCTAATGGCACACATGGTCAAATGGCATCTCATAGTCTCATATGACCGCTGCCTCTCTGGGCTCGCCCTGCTGCTGAGGTCAGCATGACCTGGAACTTTCCGCGGGTCCCTTTCAGTAACCTGAAGCTTTCACTGTAGATGTGCTGTATTGTCCAGAAGCCATCATGTCGCTGGTTGGGGTCCTGCGGAGGCTGGCTGCCTGCCGGGAGCACCAGCGGGCTCCTGAGGTCTACGTGGCCTTCACCGTCCGCAACCCAGACACATGCCAGCTGTTCACCACCGAACTAGGTGAGCCCCCACGCCCTCCTGGGCCCGCAGGGTCCCCAAGCGGTCCCTGCAAGACTCCAGTGGAAGTGAAAGAACTTGGCACCGTGGAAAAGCTAGGATGCCCCACACCCCCACACCATGCGGGGAACTTGGGCAGAGGCTGGTGAGCAGGGCATGGAGGGGCTTGGGGCAGGAGGAGGGCAACTCAGCACAGGGAGGGAGGGTCTCAGCCCAGCAGCCCTACTGTGTGCTTCAGAGCAGAGTTCCCTAAGCCCTTGGGCCTCGGTTTCCTCATCTATAAAATGGAGGTGGCGGGAGAGGCAGTCGGGGTCAGGGCTGGATACAGCTGTGGCCCGTAGGACACTGGAGCACAGGCTATACAGGCAGATCCACCACGCCACTGTCCTGAGTACCCAGTCAGTGGAGGACGAGCAGGGTGACTATAGAGAAGGGGAACTGGCCCCGCAGTGGACCAGCCACTGTCCTCAGAACTGACATTTGTCAGCCCCCAGCACCTGTGAGGGTGTGCTGTCATTGTCCCATCTCTCTAACAAAGACACTAGGGCACACGGACGCCAAGCGACCCCCGAGCTCCCGCAGACTGCAGCCTGGCCGCCTGGCTCTCGCGCCTCCACACTACACCCATGCCCCCCAATGCCACCAGCCTTTGCCCCAGCTCCCCTTGTGTGCACAGATGCACCCGCAGCAGCCTCTGCCTGCACACAGAGACACAGACGACCCAATGCCTGTCCACATGGGGCAGCCTGTTAACTACAGAGCCAACAAACAAGGCAGCACACGAAGGCACACTGGGTTCCATGAGAGTCCCGCACAACCTCGCACAGGAGGCTGGCCATGCACGGGGCTCAGGCCTGTCATCCCAGCACTTTAGGAGGCTAAGGCAGGAGGACTACCTGACCCCAGGAGTTCAAGACCAACTTGCGCAACATAGTGGGACCCCATCTCCACAGAACGTACCAAAACTAGCCAGGCATGGTTGCACACGCCTGTGGTCGCAGCTACTCGGGAGGCTGAGGTGGTAGGGTGGCTTGAGCCCGGGAGGTGGAGGCTGCAGTGAGCCGTGATCTCACCACTGCACTCCAGCCTGGGCAACAGAGCAACACCCTGTCTCAAAAAAGCAAAAAACAAAAGGAAGTCTTTCTTCAGATACTTACATGAAAAAATACCTGCAATATAGTGAAAAAAGCAGTGGCAAACAGTACATATAGTATAAGCCCCCACCCACTTTTTTTTTTTTTTTTTTTTTTTGAGACAGGGTCTGGCTTTGTATTGCCCAGGCTGGAGTACAGTGGTGCCATCTCGACCCACTGGAACCTCCCACCTCCCAGGTACAAGCTATCCTCCCATCTCAGCCTCCTGAGTAGCTGGGACTACAGGCACGTTCTACCACGCCCAGCTAATTTTTGTATTTTTTTGTAGAGTTGAGGTTTTGCCACGTTGGCCAGGCTGGTCTCGAACTCTTGACCTCAAGTGATCTGCCACCTCAGCCTCCCAAAGTGTTAGCATTACAGGCATGAGCCACTGCGCCCAGCCCCATTTTTGTTTAAAAAATACTAATAATCACCCACACTATATTCCCAACTACTCAGGAGGCTGAGGCAGGAGGATGGCTTAAGCCCAGGAGTTTGTGGCCACCTTGAGCAACATAGCAAGACTTCATCTCAACAAAACATTTCTCACGATAATCATTTTCACATTAGTAGACCTATAGGGCAAAACCTAGAATATATATATAGCAGGTTTGTCCAGCCTGCAGCCCAACGCAAATCTGTAAACTTTCTTAAAACAGTATGAGGGTTTTTTGTGATTTTTTTTTTTTCTTTTAGTTCATCAGCCATTGCTAGCGTTAGTGTATTTCATGTGTGGCCCAAGGCAATTCTTCGTCTTCCAGTGTGGCCCAGGGAGGCCAAAAGATTGGATATCCCTGATATACACGTTAACATCCTTGGATGGCAGGATGATAGAGACTTCTACACGTTCATGTCTGTGCTACTTTATTTTTATAAATACACATTTTCCACTCGTAACAAAAAACTGTAAATGAAAATCATCCTGGGTCACAGCGTCTCACGCCTGTAATCCCAACACTGTAAGAGGCTGAGGCTTTGGGAGGCCGAGGTGGGTGGATCACCTGAGGTCAAGAGTTCGAGACCAGCCTGCCCAACACAGTGAAACCCCATCTCTACTAAAAACACAAAAATTAGCCGGGCGTGGTGGTGCATGCCTGTAATCCCGGCTACGCGGGAGGCTGAAGCAGGAGAATCACTTGAACCCGGGAGGCGGAGGCTGCAGTGAGCTGAGATTGCGCCACTGCACTCCAGCCTGGGGAACAGAGTAAAACTCCGTCTCAAAAAACTAAAAGAGGCTGAGGCAGGAGCATCACTTGCAGCCATGCGTTCAGGACCCCATCTCTACAAAATAAAAAAACTACTGGCCTGGCGGCACGCACCTGTCATCCAGCTACTTGGGAGGTGGGAGGATTGCTAGAGCCCAGGAGTCGAGGCTGCGGTGAGCGATGACCGTGCCACTGCACTCCGGCCTGGGTGACAGAACAAGATCGTATCTCAAAAACAAAAAACAAAATCAGTCTGGCTGATGGCCCTTCAGGCATCTGTGCTTATCAGAACACCAGCCCCTTCTAAGCATTGTGTGTGTGTGGTTTTGTGTTTTGGGGGTTTGTTTGTTTGTTTGCTTTTTTGAGATGGAGGCTCGCTCTGTCACTCAGGCTGGAGTGCAGTGGCACAATCTCGGCTCACTGCAACCTCTGCCTCCTGGGTTCAAGTGATTCTCCCGCCTCAGCCTCCTGAGTAGCTGGGATTACAGGCACCCGCCATCGTACCTGGCTGATTTTTGTATTTTTGTAGATGGGGTTTCACCATGTTGGCCAGGCTGGTCTCGAACTCCTGACCTCAAGTGATCCGCCTGCCTCGGCCTTCCAAAGTGTTGGGATTACAGGCGTGAGCCACTGTGCCCAGCCGCTTTCTAAGCTTTGTGAAGAGTGGATTGACTGAGCAGCCAGGTAGATGTGGGTTCAGATCTCTGCTTCTGTCCCGCTGTGCCAAGCACTGGGGCAGACACGGGCAGAGTGTGGAGAGTGGCACGGTGCCTGCTGCTAGCCACTTCTATGCAAAACCAGATTTCTGGTCCCATCCTGGAGGCCAATTCTAGGTACCTGGGTGGGCCTGGGAACCTGTGAACCAAGGGAACTGACTTGGACACCCCCCCGCCCTGCCAGGCCTGTCCTAGCAGCCCCACACAATAAGCTAATGTCCCCAAACACCGCCATCCTGAAACACGTGCTCTGTTTGCAGGCCGGGCTGGGATCACGTGGGAAGCCGAACCTCGTCATGACCAGAAACTGTTTCCCTACGAAGAGCACTTGGAAATGGCAATTCTGAACCTCACAATGTAGGCCTCACACACGCCTTCCAATGTGACTGTGAGAATCAAGTCGCTATCATGGGAAGAATTTTTACATGGGAAAGCGGATAAAACTTTCATGGGACTGGAATGTTTGAAGAATGTTAAATTCCAAACCAGGAACCACAAACTGCCCTCTAATAAGACATCGGCTGTCTAAGCGTGGGGGTGCCCCCTTTCTGCCAGCAGTTCTAGTTCTTAAGAAAATCACCATAAATCAGACATGAAAATTCTGGCTCCAAAAATAGCATTTTCTTTGCGCAAATAAAAACGTGTGTATCAAGTATGCTGTTCCCCCAACGTGGACACACTTGGTTCCTCAGAAAGCCAAGCCCGCTGCAGCTGCCACATACCTGGGCTTACGATGCAGCAGGTGCTTTTTTTCAAGACAGGAATCAAAATGTTAGGAACACGGCAGAAAGGCGACACCTGGAGACCACACACAGGATGAGGAGTCCTGCAGAGGTCATGGGGAAGTCACAGGACAGTAATATGCTAGCAGGGGCATGGGGCGTGAAGAGCAGAAGAGAGGAAATGTTTCTGAGCCTCCAAAGAAGAAATCAGGGCCAACCACAGCTTCCGGGGTCCCAACCAATTCATTCCCCAGGCGGCACCACTGCCGTCATTTCAGTTACTGGCCACTGGGAGGCGCTGCTTGAAAGGGTGTGCCCTGAGACTCCCAAGAAGCTGTAGGGAGGGCAGCAGGGGTCCTGGGGTTTTAGCCTCTGGCCCAGCAGTCATGTGTCCATAACCAAAGGGAGCACAGTCTGCACCCAGCTCTCATCCCATCGGAGCTGCTCCGACTCCCGCAGGTTCTTCCGGAACTGGTTTAGCTTGCCCGCAGGATCGGGAAAGTTTGAGAAAAGCATCTGCGAAAAAATAAAGAGCAAAGCTTACCTCATTGCCTGTCCCCACGCCATCCCAGGTCCCTGACCCAGCAACACCCCTTCCCAAGTCCCTAACTCCCTCACTCGGACTCGGACTCGAGAGCCTTCACGCCCCAGCAGCGCTCCGCCTCCCACTTGACATCACGCTTTCTGGAAACTTCCCCACATATCCCACTTTCCCACACTTGGTGCCCTGGAGCACCTCCTGGCCTCTACATGCTGTGCCTTCCCCTGGAGCACCCTCCTCTCGGCCTCTGGCCAACACAGTCCCACGCATCTGTGCGTAACAAGGGGGTGTCGGTGTTCTTTTCAGCCTTGCTAAACTGTCTGAATCAAGGATCACAAACTACAGCCTGCAGGCCAAATCCAGCCCACAGCCTGTTTGTGAATAAAGTTTTACTGGAACAAAGCCACACCCCTTCATCGACAGATGATCTGTGGCTACTTTCACACCACAGCAGAGTCCCATGGTTCTGACAGACTGGGAGACCCAGTCTAAATGACTTCTGACCTGGCTGGACCTTTACTGAAAATCCTGCCAATCATTCTGTTGGCAAGAATGATGTGTTACTTTTTGCAACAAGAAACAAGTAACCTTTGCAGAATTCCACTCATCTTTCAAGGCTGGTCCCAGAAGCTCCCTTTGCCCGCCTACCTGATCCTGATCACTTCCTGAACTGCAGCCCGGCCCACCGGCTCCAGCATCATTTGTGGAGTATCAGCTCCATAAATCCAGAGAGCAGGTGGGGGTGTGTCCTAACTTTCCCCAGCCGGGACGTACCGAAACGGGACAGCAGAGTAGGCTGGCCTCTGTGACCTCTGCTCCCTCCCTAGCTTTGCCGCCAGACCCCACATGGTCCCACCCTGGCTGTGGGTGGCAGGAATCAGGGAGTGTGGCTCGGTGCCAGTCTCCAGAACCCTCCCCACCCTGGCGTGGTGGCAGACGTGACTACCTGCAGCTGAGCTGCCAGTTCCTCCGAGTCCTCAAAGACTAGGCCGTTTTCTTCATGTTTCACCAGCTCATGTAAACTGCAGGGAGAACCAAGGGAGCCTCAGAGCCGCCTGGAGGAGACACCAGACCCCTGGGGTGCCCACCTAGGCTCCCACCCAACCCCACACTCAGGCCAGGCTGGCGGTGTGGCTTCCGGGAGCTAGTTCTGAGCTTTGGCATCTGAAGGGTATAAAGGCCTGGGAGGGTTGCACATCAAAATGGCCAAACCGATTTGAGGAGGGAGCCGTAAGGAGGGTTTGTACCTTCTGTGCCGGATGCTCTTCACGGACTGAAGAATTATTTTTGTGTGCTTTTCTGAACTCCATGGCCATGGAACAAGTAAAGGCAACCCCCTGGGGACTGGCTCAGCACGTAAAAGATGACTTTTCTAGGGCACCAGGTATGATCCCCATATTTCCCTGAGCTCAGCTCACACGAGGGGTGCATATCCCTGAATCCCATCAAGAGGCCGGCTCCTGAGCAGGGGCCAAGGACTCAGCTTGCGCAGGGGCTACTACTTCTAGAATCTCTTCTAACGCCGCCCTTCCAAACCCCCCTCTGTGCTGGTGGAGTGAGGCCAGAGCATGACACTCATTTAGCTGATTCAAACCCACCATGAGCTTGGCCAAAAGGGACATGGCGGGAGAGAAAGGAACAAAGAAAACCATGTAAGCCTGCAGGCAATTCCCGCCAATTCTACTCTAGGAGCAAAAGCCCCAAGTGGAGTTCTAGTATTTAAGATGCTTTCTTTTTCATATTAGGTTGGTGCAAAAGTAATGGCCATTTTTAGTGGCAAAAACCGTGATTACTTTTGCATCAACCTAAATGTAACACGAGCTCTAAATGGAAGCAACGACTTCAGTGAGGCTCAAGCCCAGCACAGTAACCTCAGGGCTCCCCCTAGTGGCCTCCAGTGTGTGCTGGACCGACCGAGGGGCAGGGCCTCCCTGTGGGCAGCTCGCTCTGCACTGCGTCCCCCTCAGCGCTGGATCTGCGAAGCTATCCCCAGAAAGATTCGGGTTCTGCTCCTACCACTTGAAGTTCACGGCACACACAGGCAAACAGCACCCAAACATGTCCACCACCTTCATGGGCAGGTCCAGGCCACTGGAGGACGTGTGCAGACAGACACCCAGGTCTGCCGACCCTGCCAGGCAAGAGGGGTGCGGTCAGAGCGCTGGCCTCTGCCCTGGAACACAGATCCTCCCAGCACAGTGAGGCAACACCCCCCAAGGGGAGTGAAAATCGGAAAAGGCCCCCGACAGCCCCAAACACAAGTGGCTTAAGCTGGCCAAGCAGCCACACGGCCTGGCTGGGACATCTGAAAATGTAAGTTGACACTTTTTCTACGTAACCACAATTTGGTTTTTTTGTTGTTGTTTTGTTTTGTTCTGAGACAGAGTCTCCTCTGTCACCCAGGCTGGAGTGTGGCACAATCTCGGCTCACTGCAACCTCCACCTCCTAGGTTCACCTCCCACCTGTAATCCCAGCATTGTGGGAGGCCAAGGCGGGCAGATCACCTGAGGTCAGGAGTTCAAGACCAGCCTGGCCAACATGGTGAAACCCTGTCTCTACTAAAAAAATACAAAATTAGCCGAGCGTCGTGGCAGGTGCCTGTAATCCCAGCTACTCGGGAGGCTGAGGCAGGAGAACTGCTTGAACCCGGGAAGGCGGAGGTAGAGATGAGCCAAGATCGCACCATTGCACTCCAGCCTGGGCTACGACAGTGAAACTCCGTTTCAAAATAATAATAATAATGATAATAAACAACAGCACACCCACCACAAACCAGCTGTCACCATGAAAATAAAGCCAAATAACTTAACATTTCTAAAGACTAGCCAGGGCCGGGCGTGATGGGTCTCACACCTGGAATCCCAGCACTTAGGGAGGCCAAGGCAGGAGGATCACTTGAGGTCAGGAGTTCGAGACCAGTGTGACCAACATGGTGAAACCCTGTCTCGACTAAAAATACAAACATAAGCCAGGTGTTGTGGCAGGCTCCTGTAATCCTGTAATCTACTCAGGACGCTGAGGTGGGAGAATCGCTTGAACCCAGGAGGCGGAGGTTGCATGAACTGAGATCGTGCACTCCAGCACAGGCGACGGAGCGAAACTGTCTAAAAAAAAGACTAGCTAGAGAGTCCTGCCAGGAAAAGGCCCTCAGCCTCCAACTGCTCTGCTCACTCAAGGCCGGAAGATGCGGCTCTAGAGACACACCAGGACCAAGCCGACTCCCCACTTGGAGAAATCAACGGGAAAGAGACAGAGGCGAGGGAGAACCATTCACTGGCAGAGGCGACGCTGTTCGACACGTCGTCCCTGTACCTCCCAAAGCCACTGCCCTCCCACACCTGGGCAACAGTGGCCCCAACCCCAGGCCAGCCCTCCTGCGGGAAGGAAGAGGACTGAATGGAGGGCGTGGCAGGCTGAAAGGATGTGGCCTCCTCAAACCCCTTAGTAAACAGCCTCTGGGGTCACCTGGCAGGGAGGGGCTGGCACAGCAGGAAGCAGCCTCCTCCTGGGAGTTCAGCCAGGGGTGTCGGCAGCAGGCCAGGCCCTGTCCCCAAGTGGCCTCCAGAGCCACCTTTTCAGAAAAATTCCATTCCACCCACCTGTTTCCCCCACTGAAGGCCCTGCCGCCTCCTGAGCCTCCTGCCAGCCTCTCACCTAGAAGCAAGGGGTAGTCCTCGGCCTCTAGCCAGGGTGTGCAGACCTGGACGTGCTGGAAACACTTCTGCTGGATGAGGCGGCTGTAATACTCCCTCAGAGGCCCTTTGCCTTCACAGAGAAGAGCAGACACTGCCATGGACCCGTCTCTGTCCCTGTCACATGGCCCCAGGCCCAAGACTCCCCCCTAGAAGGGATCCCTTTCCCAGAAGCCCCACCCCTCGGCAGCTCCAGCCAGGCCCATCCGGGTCCTTCCAGAAGCAACCCAGGAGCCCTAAGCCCTGCAGGGGTGTGCACCCTGACCCCTGAGGCACAGCCCTGCACCTGCAGCCAGCTGCCTCGGGCTGCAAACACAGCGGGGTAAGCACTGGCCTGGCACCTGACCGCCCACTAGATGGACCCAGCCTTTTGTCTGTGTTGTGCACAGCGGACACGAGGACTCCCCCTGCCCTGCCACAGCCCCCAGAGCTCATGGTGTGGGTTCCAAGCTACTCCTGGGAGTCCAGAGGCCAGAGAAGGGAGGAGAGCAGGACCAGTAGCTGGCCCAGACCCTGCCTCTTCCCACACCGCTTCTGCTTTTCTCCTTCTTTACTGAATCACCTCGAAAGTGCTCAGAAGCAGTAACTGTGGCACAGGGGCTCTTCCGTTTGAAAAATTAAAAGAGGTTTGGTTAAGGCACCAATGACGTGGCCGGGCACAGTGGTTCGTGCCTGTAATTCCAGCACTTTGGGAGGCCAAGGCGGGTGGATCACCTGAGGTCAGGAGTCAGAGGCCAGCCAGGCCAACTTGGTGAAACCCCATCTCTACTGAAAATACAAAAATTAGCCGGGTGTGGTGGAGGGCGCCTGTAATCCCAGCTACTCGGGAGGCTGAGGCAGGAGAATTGCTGGAACATGGGAGGTGGAGGTTGCAGTGAGCCGAGATTGCGCCACTGCACTCCAGCCTGGGCGACAGAGACTCTGTCTCAAAAAAAAAAAAAAAAAAAGACACCAGTGATGCAACAATAAGGAGATACTTGAAAACTACTGAGAAAGTAAAAGCCTGGTGTCTGCAGATTCAAATCTGGGCTCCCTGCCCAGCTATGAAACCCTCTGAGCCTCAGTTTCCCCCATGCCAAGCAGTATAAGACCCTATGGCAGAGAGCTGTAGTGAGGAGTAAGGAGACAAGACCATGGGAAGCACAGGATAAAGGCTGCGTGCCCCTCCCCCTCCACCATCCCCCAGCCAAACAGACACCCAGGGTCCCAGGCGGTACCTGTTATCACACAGACGACAGAAGGAAGGTTGTGTCCATCAAGAATCAGTTGTTCAAACTCTGTGTTTAAAAAAAGAAACAAGTCTACATGGAATTTGTGATAGAATTTTTTTTTTTTTTTTCTCACAGAGTCTCACTCTGTCACCCAGGCTGGAATGTGGTAGCACGATCCCAGCTCACTGCAACCTCTGCCTCCCGAGTTCAAGTAATTCTCCTGCCTCAGCCTCCCGAGTAGCTGGGATTACAGGCGCCCGCCACCATACCTGGCTAATTTTTGTATTTTCAGTAGAGACAGGGTTTCGCCATGTTGGCCAGGTTGGTCTCGAACTCCTGACCTCAGGTGATCTGCCTGCCTTGGCCTCCCAGAGTTCTAGGATTACAGGTGTGAGCCACCACACCCATTCAGAAAAAAAATTTTTAAATAAACAATAGCCAGAGTCACCTGGTCAGGCGGAGAAAGGGCACTGCTCCAGCCGGGAGGCCACCAGGCTCTGTGAGACACTCTCCTGGAGGGGGCATTTCAGCCTGAGAGCCTGGTCACTCAGTGACCCTGTGGGGATTCATAGCGGCCGACCTCCACCACCCCTGCTGTCCCCAGGCTGCCCCACCCAGTGGACCGGGACAGGAACGTGCTGCAGGCCAGGCAAGCAGCTCACAGCCCAGGGGCCCCCAACAAAGCCAGCGCTCCTCACCACAGCCACACACCTACTTTCTAAAGCTGCCAGCAGGATGGAGAAGTCTTCGTCCTCTACAAGAAGAGAACTGAATGTCAGGGGCCTGTTTCTAGACACCCCTCTTCCAGCTCACGTGCCCTCCCCTTCTCACTGAGACCGTGGTGGGATGGGGGCATGCAGGACTGGCAGAGGTGAGGAGAACACAGGTTGGCCAGGTGCCCATCACACCAACCCCAAGTGCCCCAGGAGTCGTGCAGACCTGTCCAGCTCGTGCTGCTGACCAGCAGGGCTGGCCGCTCGCGGAGACGCGTCACCAGCCCGCTCCCAGCATACCGCTCCGTGAAGGCCGACCGCTCCGTGGCTGGGTCCTCCGGTTCTAAGCTGAAGAAGCAGAAGAAAAGCCTGTGAGAGGCCACAGAGCAGGCCCAGGACCCAGGACGGGCATCTCCTGCTGTGGTGAGGCCTGCAGGCTCCGAAAGGTTGGGGTGCCCGGGTGCATCAGCTGTACCAGGCCACCCCTGCCATCCGAGGCCTGGGCTTGCTTTCTCTAATATTGTTGCTGGGTGCTGAGGATACAACAGCAAACAAGACTGACTCATTCCTTTCCTCCACGGGACTTACTGTCTTATCATCCCCTGGACTCAAGATGAGGGTGCTGGGGTGCCCTCCCACACCACCCCAGCTTACCCAGGGCACACCTCAGGGTGTGTGGACCTGCACAAAGATTCCCTCCTCAGCCCCATGAGACACCCCAAGGGACACACAGGTCCACAGATCCTGCCACGAGCCTGGGAACCCACTGGCAGGAGAGTAAGACAGCACAGGGGTCCACAAACATTTCTTAAAGGGCCAGAGAGTAAATACTTCAGGCTTTGTGGGCCACAGGTTCTCTGTTGCAAAACACAGTTCTGCTGCTATAGTTCAAAGGCGGCAGCAGACAACTCAGAAGGGAATGAGTGTGCTGTGTCCCAGTGAAACTTGATTTACAAAAGCAGGAGACTGGCCTGTGGCCTTAGTTTGCCAAGCCCTGGATGAGTGGGTTCCCAGGTCTTCAGTGAGAAGGGCAGAGGCCAGGGCAGTGGCAAGCAGGAGAGAAGGCAGCTGAGGATGGGAGACCTACCGGGCCCTGAACTGAGAGTGCGTGCCACCCAGCTTCATGAAGAGCCGGTGCTGCAGATCCAGAGGAGCCTCTTTAAAGAAAGATGCCGGCTTGTCGTAGACAGTCACAGCCCTGCAATGAAATCATGGCGGGGCTATTGGGAGGGCTGAAGAAAGGCCTCAGGAATAGAGGACTCAGAGGTTCCGGGAAAAGAAGGATGCTTGGGGAATCCAAGTCTCAGACGATGACAAGAAGCCTTGCAATTATTTGGGAATGCACAGAGACGTCCTAGGACCAAAACTGCCTGGACCCCCTGGCTGGCTGGGAAAGAAACTCTGCCCCTTCCTCCCCCGGCTTCCCCAAACCAGGGACCACCTCTCAGGCCCTCAGTATTTCGAACTGCCTCGCCAGCACGGCCGCAGCCGGCAAGGCAGCTCTCACTGCAGCCAATCAGGGGCCCTCTGCCTCTCCCAGGCCACCGTAGTCCCAGGCCTTGGTACCTGATGCGCCAGTTCTCCGCCAGGTCTTCCCGCATGGCATTGGTAACGCACAGGTTCAGGTGGGACAGGCGCCCAAAGAACCTCTCGTACCTGAAAAGAGGGATTAGCAGTCAGCAGAGCCCTAGACAGGCCTCCGCTACCACCACCACGTGACTCGACATCCCTCCACAGAGAAAAGGCCGCAGAGCTGGGAGAGTCCGTACTCCCCGACCCCACCTGTGCCAGTGCTCTTTCTTTATGCTGTACACACCTCTCTTTATGTCGTGTCATTTGTTGCCTTAAATACAATCACTTTGAAAGGAAACTGCGCTCCAACCTGGGCAGCAGAGCGAGACTCTGCCTCAAATAAATACATACAAATTGAAAAAATCAATAAAAGGACACTGTGTATCACTGCCAAAGTGGACATCCTCTCTCTTGCTGTAAAAGGCCTCACTAGCGGATCTCAGCCACCCTGTGCTACCACTGCAAAGGCTGTAAGGCCACGGCTTGCTCTAAACGTGGGGCAAAGGGATTCAGTGAACGCTGTACACGTTCTCTCCTAATGGAGACTGAGCCCTGATCGCAGGGGAGAGCCGGAACAGGGCATGAGCGATATCGCCACCAGGGTATCATGGCCTGTTCCTCTCTCAAGATGCGAAGAAAGCTCGGAAATGGGGTTGCCTGGGACGACATTTTGGTCCTCACACTTAGCTATGTGGCAAGAGGCGTAATTGTTCTCAGCCTCAGTTTCCTAACTTGTAAAAGGTACACCCTCCTGAGGTGCATGGAGATTGAACGAGGTAAAATACAAAAAGGTCTTGGCGGGAGGATTGGCATGCAGCAGGTGCTCACCATTAAGCATTTTGCTCAGTTTGCTCAACTGAGCTGTTTGCTGCTGCTGTCACCACTGCCAGTGAACAAACTCATCAGGGCAAAGGTCACAGCCAGCCAGTGGCCCAAGGCTGGACGTGCACACAGAGGCTGGATGTGCACATGAAGGCTGGCTGTGCAGAGTGTAACAGACATGTTACAGTCAGGCTCAGAGTACAGCAGACGACCTTCCCAGCTCCACGTCCCACTGCTACCACTGGCCCTTCTTCCCTCCCTGTCTCATCAGCTACAGCAACTATGGCCCACTTCTCCAGCTCCCAACAGCAGCCCTGGGTTTCAGCTTGGGAATCTGCCCTCACACACCCTCTGTCCGTGGGATATGGATGCTCCTGAGACCCAGCTCTTCTGCTGGAGCACTTGCCCCCTGGCCTCAACAGGCAGATCAGAGGAAGGCAGGTAACCGACATGAGCCAATCAGAGAGGCCTGCCCTCCCCACTGAGCGTAGGAGGGGACGAGAGCTAGGAGAGCTCCGGGAACCACCACCAGAAGGGAGGGCGGAGACAGACATGAGCTGGGTCCCAGTGACACTGCTGAGCTCGAAACGAACCATCTCCCCAGACGCTTCCATTTCACGGGCCGAAAAATGTGGTCCTTTGCTGAGGCTTGTTTCTATCACTTGGAACCAGCATTTGGCCTGATTCACCAGCCTCACCCCGCCTCCTGAGGAGCACACAGGGAACCAGCTTCCGGAGGCCCACCATGGCCCTTCCTCTCACTCATCCTTGAGTGGTTTGGGAGACGGTATTTTACCCTCTTCCCAGACTCTCACCACTTGGCCAGCAGAACGAGGGGGTGGTTGGGGCCATGCACCAGACCCATGATGGAGTAGCCATAGTTGTGCCAGTCAATGACGAGCTTGCTTCCACAAAGGCAGCCCACGAACCAGCAGACAGCAATGCTAGGCAGACCTGGGGGGTTCTAGGAAAGATAGAGACTTAAAGAGGAGGAAACCCAAACTATGCTCGGCAATAAACCAAATAAAAACAGTCACAACACACACGGTGATGAGTCTATTACCTTCACAGAGCTCTTGATAATAAGCAGAAGAAAGACCCTCCCCACCACCGGCCGGGCGCGGTGGCTCAAGCCTGTAATCCCAGCACTTTGGGAGGCCGAGACGGGCGGATCACGAGCTCAGGAGATCGAGACCATCCTGGCTAACACGGCGAAACCCCGTCTCTACTAAAAATACAAAAAATTAGCCGGGCGAGGTGGCGGGCGCCTGTGGTCCCAGCTACTCAGGAGGCTGAGGCAGGAGAATGGCGTGAACCCGGGAGGCGGAGGTTGTAGTGAGCCGAGATCCGGCCACTGCACTCCAGCCTGCGCGACAGAGCGAGACTCCGTCTAAAAAAAAAAAAAAAAAAAAAAAAAGACCCTCCCCACCACCAAAATAGGTGTAAAAACTCATAAAAGAAACAGAATAACAGAATGGGCCAGGTGCAGTGGTTGATGCCTGTAATCCCAACACTCTGGGAGGCCAGGGCATGAGGATCATTTGAGCCCAGGAGTTCAAGACCGGCCGAGGAAACACAGTGAGACCTCATCTCTACAAAAAATTTAAAAATTAGCCAGGTGTGGTGGGACACCCCTGTAGCCCCAACTACTCAGGAGGCTGAGGAGGTAGGATCACTTGAGCCCAGGAGGATGAGGCTACAGTTAAGCTATGATTGTGCCACGGCACTCCAGCCTGGGCGACAGAGCTAGACTCTGTCTCTAAAACAAACAAACAAACAAATAAAACCAAACAAACAGAACCAACATGAAAACTCCAAGATCATCAATAATCAAGGAGGCAAAAAACAGAACAAAGAGATGGCATTTTTCACCTGTCAGAATGCAAATTCTAAAAAAGTCTAACAACAGCTGGTGATGGTAAGCGTGGGGGAGAAGAGGCACCTCCACTCAGCAGTGGCCAAACTGGCCCAACCTTACTCTAAAGCTATCCAGTAACATACACGTCTTTAAAATGCATCAACTTTGACTACACAATTCCATTACTAGGAATTTATCCTAAGAAAGAAACTGGACTTATGCAAAAGGCATATGTTCACTGTGCTTGGAGCTGCACTATTTGTAAAAGTAAAAACAAAATCAGGAAAAATCTGAGTATCCATTAACATGAGACTAAATACATGTAGTATGGTACATCACATATTGGAATTCAAGGCTGCCTATTAAAAGAGGAAGGTGTGGGTGCAGGGGCTCATGCCTGTAATTTTAGCACTCTGGGAGGCTGAGGCAGGTGGACCACCTGGGGTCAGGAGTTCAAGACAAGCCTGGCCAACATGGCGACACTCCATCTCTACTAAAAATACAAAAATTATTTGTATAATTATTTTTTGTATTTTTTGTGGCGTGGTGGTGGACACCTATAATCCCAGCTACTCAGGAGGCTGAGGCAGGAGAATAGCTTGAACCCGGGAGGCGGAGGTTGCAGTAAGCCAAGATCACGCCACTGCACTCCAGCCTGGGCGACAAGAGCGAAACTCTGTCTTAAAAAATATATATATGTGTGTGTGTGTGTGTGTGTGTGTGTGTGTATACATATATGTGTGCATATATATATACTACAGAACCAGACTGACTACCTACGTTCAAATCCCCTGATTCCACCACTTCCTAGCTGTATGGCAATGGTCTACTTACAGAGCCTTTCTGGGTCTAGGTTTTCTCATCTAAATGAGAACAACCTTAAGAAACAGGTTCTTATATTACCTAAATGTAATACTTCTTAGGATTACTGTGAGGACTAAATGAGTTAATACATGGAAAACACTTAGATACACAGTCAGTACAATGTAAGACTATCTGTAATGACACAGACAGCATGGATAGGTGCCATAAACAGACACATGCCATAGGCTCCTACTCATGTCTTTAAACGCCTATACACACAACACACACACACACACACATATGAATATGCAATTTATTACCAATTTGTGCATGTTTAAAGACTCACATCTTTAAACTTTTATACACACAACACACATACATATGAATATGCAATATATTACTAATCTGTGCTGGAAAATAAACTGTTAACACGGTTCTCACAGAGGGAGGCAGAGGCTGATACACACCTGGAGAAAGATATAGTCACCTGGCTCCCTCCACATCAACTTCCACAGCAAGTACACAGCCTGAAATACAACTTTGACTCCGTACTGGAAAACTCGGGGCCCAACTGCAAGTCAGAAAACACCTGTGACTACCAAAGGAGCGTCTGGCAATCTGCAAGGCTTTTCCAACAAACACCTCCTGCCCCCAGCCCATGGATTCAGAGGATTCTGGAGTTGACTGCATCCTACCTGCAAGACTCTGAAGTTCTGTCAACCCCACAATCTGAATTCTGTTGTTCTGCAGAAGCTCATCATGGGGTTTGGAGTCTGAAAATGAGAATGATCCCTTTAATGTACCAGAAGCAGCAATCTAAAGTCAGATAATCTCCCAACTCAGGCTGAATCACGAAGAGTGCTTTGGAAAGTAAAATATTTCAAAACATCTCTCTGTTCCTCACTAGCCAGAACAGAGAATGCGGCCAATTCGTGTTCAGATTCATCTAGATAGCCCACAGAGGCAGGGCCTGAATCTTACCTACCTTCATTTAACACGATGCCTGGCAACAGTGCGTACTCAATTAATCTAATCTAGATTTTCTGGAGAGTGGAATTTTCCCACCACAGAGCCATCCCTAGGAAGTCCCACTCTACCCCATCATCCTAGCAGACTCCAAACAGGGATTAAGGGCAACTAGTGCTGTTCCCACTTCTCCCTGAGATGGGGTTGAGCTACCCTCTCAAGATACCAACGTGGAGAATAATGAAGGAGCAGACACCGCTGCCCTGCACACTGTGGGTAAAAGATGGACATGAAGAACAAATGAAACATTTGTCTGCAGAGCTCTGCCTTGAGGGATGAGGAATGAGATACCCTGTCAACTCAGACATAGCTTGACAAGGGTAGCTGCACACAGACGTGGCCACCAGCACTAGCCCTGGAATCCCACGCACCTGGGTTCCACTTACTAGGGGAATTACGTGAGACCACGCAATGGATTCACTTAACACATTTCTGACACGTGGCAAGATTAACGCCGGCGATACCTAGTGATCCACCCAGGAAAGGCTGGGCAGAACCCGCTCCTCCAATCTCGGAGAGCTGCCCAAAGGCGGAGACAAAAGGAGCACTTCCGCCTCGACTCCCCAGGGCGGTTAGAACCGAGACTCAAAGGATGAGAGAGCATCTTCCCTCCCAGACCCTTGGCCACTCACTGCAGAACCCCAGGAGGGTCACCGAGAAGCCGTGCATGGCCAAAGACAGCGCGTGGTACTGCATACGGGGGCTGCGGCCCACGTCGCCCAGCACCACGGCTACTACATGCCGGGCCGCCCGCCTCCGCCGCCAGCGCTTCCATCCTCCCAGCAGCAGCAGCGGCAACAGCAGACACAGCGCCAGCAAGACCAACCAGGACGCCGCCATCTTGGCGGGCCCGCAACAGTCACGTGACCGCGCTTCCGCGCGCGGTGCGCAGCCGCACACCGAGCCTCCGAAGTGGGCCGAGAGAGGGCGAGATGGGGACGCAGTTCCCCAAGAGGGGGCCAGGGAACCCCCAGGAGCCCCTGGGGCCAAGATTTATTAGTTGTAGGACACAGGCACATACACCAGATTCCCTACACAGCAGTGTATTTCCCCGACTAAAGCTGTTACTGTATTGGGACATATGGATAAGTCACTCAATCTCCCTTGGAGCCTCAGATTTTGTTCAGGATGGTTGGCACCCGCTTGAGGGGTTGTCAAGGATTAGCAGAAGTAATGACAATGACAAGCTTCCCCTGGAACTTGGATTCCCAGCGGTGCTCCCAAGGGGGCAGAAATGGTTCTTGGGGAGCAAAACATCCTTACCCTTTTTATGTATAAAGCACACATACCGATATAATACACAAGCCTGCAGTATATCTGCAGTATTAACATTTCATGGCCTGTAATCCCAGCACTTTGGGAGGCCGAGACGGGCGGATCACGAGCTCAGGAGATCGAGACCATCCTGGCTAACACGGTGAAACCCCGTCTCTACTAAAAAATACAAAAAACTAGCCAGGCGAGGTGGCGGGCGCCTGTAGTCCCAGCTACTCGGGAGGCTGAGGCAGGAGAATGGCGTAAACCCGGGAGGCGGAGCTTGCAGTGAGCTGAGATCCGGCCACTGCACTCCAGCCCGGGAGACAGAGCGAGACTCCGTCTCAAAAAAAAAAAAAAAAAAAAAAAAAACAACAAAAAAAAACATTTCATGAACGCTGAAAGCAGTGGCTCACGCCTGTAATCCCAGCATTTTGGGAAGCTGAGGCAGAAGGATCACTTGAGCCCAGGAGTTCAAGACCAGCCTGGGCACCATAATGAAACCCCATCTCTACAAAGAATACCAAACAAAATGGTGGTGGCGTGTGCCTGTAGTCCCAGCTACTCGGGAGACTGAGCTGGGAGGATCACCTGAGTCCAGGGAGGTCGAGGCTGCGGTAAACTATGATCACACCACTGCACTCCAGCCTAAGTGACAAAGCGAGACCCTGTCTCAAAAAAATAAATAAGTAAAATAAAATTTCATGGGACAGTACATGAGGAACCCTCATCTTCGGCCATTGGGAATGTAAATGGCCCAGCCACTGTGGAAAACAGTTGGTGGTCCCTCATTAGCTTCAACATAGAATTACCACATGACCCAGCAACGGCATTCCTGGGTATACACCCAGGAGAATGAAAAACAGGTTTCCAAACAAAACCTTGTAAACAAATATCAGCACTGTCCACAAGAATCAAATCGTGGAAACCACCCAAAGGCTCATCAGCGGATGAGTGATGAATGGCGTGCGGTCTGTCCACAGCTCCCGCAGCTCCCACCCAAGGTTTCCCAGGTGTCTCCTTTTTTGTTTGTTAGTTTGTTTGTTTGTTTTGAGATGGAGTCTCACTCTGTCGCCCAGGCTGGAGTGCAGGGGTGCAGTCTTGGCTCACTGCAATCTCTGCCTCCCAGGTTCAAGTGATTCTCTTGCCTCAGCCTCCCAAGTAGCTGGGATCACAGTTGCGTGCCACCACACCCAGCTAATTTTTGTATTTTTAGTAGAGACGGGGTTTCACCGTGTTGCCCAGGCTGGTCTTGAACTCCTGACCTCAAGTGATCTGCCCACCTCGGCCTCTCAAAGTGCTGGGATTACAGGCGTAAGCCACCACACCTGGCCTAGCTGTCTACTTTTGGTTTGTCGTCTCCATAGTCCTCATCCTCTTGGCTCATCAGAGCAGGAGGGGCTTCCTTAGGAGACGGTGTTATTCATCCATAAAAAAGAATAAAGTACTGACATGTGCTGCAACAAAGATGAGCCTTGTAAACGTCACGCTGAGTGAGAGAAGCCAGACACAAAAGGCCACACATCGTATGATTCCATTTATATGAAATATCCACAATAGGTCAAACCATAGACACAGGAAGTTGATTCATGGTTGCCAGGGGCTGGGGAGGGTGGAATAGGGAGTTTCTGCGAATGGGTGTGGGATTTCTTTTCGGGATGGTAAAAACATTCTGGAGGTAGACAGTGATGGCTGCACAACTTTGTGAATATACGGAAAACCACTGTGAAACTGTACACATTTAAAAGGTGAATTTTATGGTACATGAATAGTATCTCAATAAGCCTCTTAATAAAGATTTTTCAGGATTAAAATGTCTAAAAACACTCCAGGGGTAAAAAAAAAAAAAAAGAGCAATGATGACATGAAAAGGTAGAGAAACCCTAACCTAGCACCTGCACATAGGGAGCATCAAATACACACTTTAGTGGTGTTCTTTTCATTATTATTACAGATCTGTAACCTCTTAACTGAAGCCCTTGGGACCAAGTATGTTTCTGAATTCAAAATTGTTTGGCTTTTAGAAAGATAATGTGGTGTGCATACATATAACATCCCCAGCAAGGTTTAGGACAGCGCCCAGGAAACCAACATGAAAATTTCTGCAAGGAAATAGATGCAGGTTCACACTGAGTGAAATAAATAAGGAAGCTAGGGCCTCACTCTCTGCTGTGGTTTGAACGTGTGCCCTAAAGTTCGTATGCTGGAACCTTAATTCTCCATGCAACAACGTTGAGAGATGGAATCTTTCCTGAGGCCTCTGCCCTCATGAATGGATTCATGCTGTTATTGCAAAAGAGTGTTCCTGATAAAGGAATGAGTTTAGCTTCTTTCTCTTCTCTCTCTCTAGCTCTCTTGCCCTTCTGCCCTCCACCGTGGGATGATACAGCCAGAAGACCCCCACCAGATGCAGCCCCTTGAACTGGACTTCCCAGCCTCCAGAACTATGAGCCAAATGAATTTCTTTTCTTTATAAATTCCTCAGTCTCAGGTATTCTATTGTAGTAGCACAAAACTAAGACACTGCCCAGTATACCAGCTACATGTGACTGTCAAGCCCTTGAAATGTGGATAGTCTGAAATGAAATGTGCTCAGCCTGACATGGTGGCTTACACCTGTAGTGCCAGCTACTTGGGAGGCTAAAGCAGAGGGTCCCTTGAGCCCAGGAGCTCAAGACTGCAGTGAACTATGACCATGCCACTGCATTCCAGCTTGGGCAAGAGTGAGACCCTGTCTCTTAAAAATAAAATAATAAAGGCCGGCGCCTGTAATCCCAGCACTTTGGGAGGCCGAGGCAGGCGGATCACGAGGTCAGGAGATCAAGATCATCCTAGCTAACACAGTGAAACCCCGTCTCTACTAAAAACACAAAAAATTAGCCGGGGGTGGTAGCGGGCGCCCGTAGTCCCAGCTACTCAGGAGGCTGAGGCAGGAAAATGGCGTGAACCCAGGAGACGAGCTTGCAGTGAGCCGATATCACGCCACTGCACTCCAGCGTGGGCGACAGAGCGAGACTCCATCTCAAAAATAAATAAATAAATAAATAAATAAATAAATAAATAAATAAATAAATAAAATAATAAAATAATAGTGTTGTGAATGTAAACTACTCATCAATTTCAAAGACTTAGTATAAGAAAAATAAAAATAAATCGTTTCTATATTGATTACAGATGTAATTATAATATTTTAAATCTTGGGTCAAATAAACTAGATCGTTAAAATTAACTTCGCCCACTTATTGCCGCTCTCTTGGATGCAGCTACTAGGAAATGTTGAAATGCACACATGGCTCACCTTTGTAGCTCCAATTCTATTTCAACTGGACGGTGCCCCTCTAAGGAAGTTTGCCTCAGCTCAAGGCAGATGTGCCCTCAAATGAGTTTGTTTCCAATTCATTTAAAACAAAGGCTGGGTGTGGTGGCTCATGCCTGTAATCCCAGCACTTTGGGAGCCCGAAGAGGATGGATCACTTGAGCCCACGAGTTCAAGACCAGCCTGAGCAACATAGTGAGACCCTGTCTCTATAAAAAAATTAAAAAATTAGCCAACCATGATGGCACATGCCTCTAGTCCCAGCTATTCAGGAGGCTGAGGCAAGAGGATCTATTGAGCCCAGGAGGTCAAGGCTGCAGTGAGCTGTGATCAAACCACTGCACTCTAGCCTGGGCTAGAGAATGAGGCCCTATTTCAAAAAACAAAGAAAGAAAAAAAATTTGTTTTTTGCTTTCAGAGCTTTTGTATTTCTGGGTTGAATTGCAATTGCTAGATCAAAGACATAGCCTGTGAGCCTGGAGAATCAGGGCCAAGAAGGACAGGGCGGGCACCCCTCTCCCCAGCACCCCGCGGACAGTAGGCTCTATGCCCAGGACTGGTCTAACCTCCGCTGCCTCACGGTCATCCCCCTGCAGCCACCCTTCCCAGAGTCCTTTGCCCAGGCCACCCCAGGCTTTTTGGCAGCCCTGCCGGGCCACTTGTCTTCAGGTCTGCCAGGGGGAGGTGGGGAGGAGGTGGGAGGAGGGCGTGCAGAGGCGGCCTGGGCTGGGCCAGAGCTCGGGGTGCTGAGCGTGTGACCAGCTATGAGCAGAGACCAGCCATGGCCAGCCCGGGGCTGCTGCTCCTGCTCTTACTGATGGCACTGCCACCGCTGGGGTCCTATTTGCTGCCTGGACTGGACACTGCCGAAAGTAAAGCCACCATTGCGGACCTGATCCTGTCTGCGCTGGAGAGAGCCACCGTCTTCCTAGAACAGAGGCTGCCCGAAATCAACCTGGATGGCATGGTGGGGGTCCGGGTGCTGGAAGGTAAGTGAGCCCCAGTTCCCCTGGCTGGACACTGGGAAGCTAGCTCTCAGCTTTGTCCTCTGCCCTGCTCTGTATGCCTGGGACCCGGCAGCCTCCTGGCCCCAGAATAGCCTGCCTCGGCTATAAGGAGAGAAGAGGCCAGGGGCTGGCTCTTCCTAGGGGCTGTGGCCCAGCTAAATGTTATGTAATTTTTTAGAAGTAGGAAAGATTTAAAGGCAACATGGGAAGGGATTTGGGAATTATCTTTTTCTCAGAATGAAATGATCCATTTGACAGCCCCTCCTGACTCACCATGAACAAGAGGAGCAGGGAGAGTGCTCCGCGAACAGATATTTGTGATGTGCATGTTTGTGTGCGTGCATGCGTGCTTGTGAGTGTGTGATGTGCGTGTGTGTGTGTGCATGATGGGTGTGTGTGTGTTTGCCTTGGCCTGTCTCCAGCCCCTTTCTTGGGGATCTTATAGCTCTGAAAGCTAAACAAACACTTGACTGTTTTTGCAGAACCTTCAGGAGACTTTGGCTCCTCCCCTTGAGGGAGGTGACTGTGGACAAAACTTAGGACCCTCAAGATCCGATTCCAACCCGGCTTCCTCCACTTCCAGCCAAACTCTCCTGAAGGTTCTGCAAAAACCTTCACGATCTTGGCTCACTGCAAGCTCCGCCTCCCGGGTTCACGCCATTCTCCTGCCTCAGCCTCCCGAGTGACTGGGACTACAGGTGCCCGCCACCATGCCCGGCTAATTTTTTTTGTATTTTTAGTAGAGACGGGGTTTCACCGTGTTAGCCAGGATGGTCTGGATCTCCTGACCTCGTGATCCGCCCGCCTCCGCCTCCCAAAGTGCTGGGATTACAGGCGTGAGCCACTGCGCCCGGCCGAGATGAGGTTCTACCATGTTGGCCAGGCTGGTCTTGAACTCCTGGCCTCAAGTGATCCACCTGCCTCGGCCTCCCAAAGTGCTGGAATTACAGGCATGAGCCACCATGCCCGGCCCACTTTCTGTTTATTGTTATTACGTTATAATACATAATTATACAACTCACCATAATGTAGAATCAGTGGAAATCCTGAGACTGTTTTCCTGCAACTAGATAATCCCATCTGGGGGTGATGGGAGACAGTGACAGATCATCGGGCATTAGATTCTCATAATCTAATGTGTGCAACCTAGATCCCTCATATGTGCAGTTCACAGCAGGGTTCGCACTCCTGTGAGAATCTAATGCAGCCACTGATCTGACAGGAGGCAGAGTTCAGGCGGTAATGAGAGTGAATGATGGGGAGTGGCTGTCAATTACAGATGAAGCTTCGCTGGCTCACCCACCACTCACCTCCTGCTGTGCGGCCCCGTTCCTAACAGGCCATAGACCAGTACTGAACTGGGGGTTGGGGACCCCTGTCCTGTTGGACTTTGTAGACCCAGTGCAATCACAGGAGGAGACACTCTGACATACGGGAACCTCTCCCTGTTAGCACTCCCGAGTCTGTACTTCTTCCCTGCGGGTTTGCCCACGGAGGGGACTGAGCAGAGGGGGCGTGACAGAGCCGATTGCCCTGGAGGACGTCCTCAGCATCCTTCTTAACCTAGCCCATCCTCCCTAACAAGGTTCCTACCTGACGGCAGCTGCCCTACTTCATCCCTCGCCCTCTCAGCCCTGTATGGATGCTGTCACTCACATCTCCCCAGTTTCTGGCCATCTCTGGATCTTCACCATTCTCTCCCACCCCAACAAAGCCACTGCTAGCCCACAGGATACCCCTGTGGGAATAAGAAAAAGGCACTTCCTTCCTGAAGTCACTTGACAGCCATCTGCTGGGAAATTGTCTTACTACGTATACAAACCCACGATCCGAATGTGTGTTGTCCTTGTGCAGTGTACAACCTGCTCAACTGTACACAGTGGTTCTCTACCCTGCAACCTTTCTCTGGCCATCCAACAAGAAAGTATCTGAGTCAAGGATGTGAGGATTTGAACCTCAAGTATCAAGGATTTGAACCTAGGCCCGCCTCCAGAAACCAAGCTCTCAGCCATCACCTTCTACCACTCTGACACCCATTCTCATTGCCCAGATCACCCCCACCCTGGCCTCATTTCCAATCAGCTCAGTAAATCCTTCCCCTCTGAGTGCTGCAGAAGCCAGAGAGGCTCCCAGGAAGCATTAGACTTTGAGGCATTTTTTTTTTTAGCTGATCAAAAAAAAAAAAAAAAAAAAAAAAAAAAAAAAGTCCCGATTCCAAATAGTAGAATGAATTAAGTCTGATCCCTTCCAGAGCAGCTAAAAAGCGTCCAGGAGAAGTGGGCCCAGGAGCCCCTGCTGCATCCGCTGAGCCTGCGCGTGGGGACGCTGGGGGAGAAGCTGGAGGCTGCTATCCAGAGATCCCTCCACTACCTCAAGCTGAGTGACCCCAAGTACCTAACAGGTGAGCACACGTCGGGTGTCCCATTCCCTCAGGAATAGCGCCTCTGGGGATACTGACTGAAATAACCCAGTGTGGGCTCTCCTGGGGCTAGGCTGGGCTGGGACAGTCCGTAACCAACTTTGACCTGTCTGCCAAACAAGCCACAGACAAGCCCTGGGGACGTGCGGTCATCCTTGACTTCAGACTCTGATGGGCTCTCCCATCCACACAGACGGGTGCGGAGTAGGCAGGGTGTCTACTCTCATGCATTCAGTGCATGTGCAAGCTGGAGGTCCTGGTCCTGGACCAGAGCGGAGGGGCTGGGCTGTCCCAGAGGGGAGAGTGTCCAAAAGGCAATGCGACCCTTTGCACAGCAAACACTAGTGTCCCATATCACCAAATTATATTAATCCACTTCATTAAATGTCATTAAAAATTCCTGAAGTTGTCCACACTCTATTTTTCAAAACAGTGGGGTTTATCTCTCTCACGCCTTGTGACCACTGAGAGTCTCTCCTCACTAGCTCAGAGTGACCCTGCAAAAGGTCCCATCTAATAAGTCTGGCTGAGTTGTTCCTGGATGGCAAGGGTGGGCACAAATAACCAGCCCGTCATGCTGCTCCAACCCTGTCTCCCCTGCTCCCTGCTCCCATCAGATGTGTGGGGGTCAGCGGGGAGGTAGCCAGGCCATGCTTCACGCTCACATGGCAGTCCAGCCACAGGGACCATAGCCCAGGCCGACCTTTCCAGTGTTGAGGTCCCCACCCTCTCCCAGGCCTGGTCCCTAACACTGTCCCCGCCTATGTCGTCTTAAAGATGCCTATGACTGGGCACCTGTTTAGTTAAGAGCTCCACTTTCTCACCAAACCAAAGGGGTCTACTAATATCACCTCCCCACTAATCCCACCTTCCCACTTGTTGTTGCTGTTGTTGTTGTTGTTGTTGTTGTTTTGAGACAGTCTCACTCTGTTGCCCAGGCTGGAATGCAGTGGTGCAGTCTCGGCTCACTGCAACCTCTGCCTCCTGGGTTCAAGTGATTCTCCTGCCTTAGCCTCTCAAGTAGCTGGGACTACAGGCACCCACCACCACGCCCAGCTAATTCTTTTTCTTTTTTTTTTTTTTGAGACGGAGTCTTGGTCTGTTGCCCAGGCTGGAGTGCCGTGGCGCAATCTCAGCTCACTGCAAGCTCCGCCTCCCGGGTTCACACCATTCTCCTGCCTCAGCCTCCCGAGTAGCTCCTTCTCCAAGCCCCCAGGGCCAAAGCCAGGGGTTTGTGCAGACCCAGGTGCAGCTCCCCAAAAATTAGCCGGTGGCACCTGCCACCACACCCAGCTAATTTTTTATATTTTTAGTAGAGATGGGATTTCACTGTGTTAGCCAGGTTGGTCTTGAACTCCTGACCTCAAGTGATTTGCCCGCCTCGGCCTCCCACAGTGCTGGAATTATAGGCGTGAGCCCTATCGCTAAAAAAAAAAAAAAAAAAAAAGCCGATCATAGCTCACTGCATTCTCCAACTTCTAGACACAAGCAACCTTCCTGCCTCAGCTGGGACTACAGGTGCACACCACCACAACTGGCTACTTTTTTCATTTTTGTGGAGACAGAGTCTTGCTATGTTACCTAGGCAGGTCTTGAACTTTGGGCCTCAGGCGATCTTCCTTCCTTAGCTCCCCAAGTGCTGGGATGACAGGTGTGAGCCCCGCACCTGGGAAACTAACCCTTCTATTTATCTGGGTCTTCCATGGGATGCAGTGGGTTTAGTCAAATCCCATCCCAACACTGTTCCTATTGATTAGCGGAAAAAATGGTTTTATAAGCGAAATGAGCTTTCTTGAGTGTTTCAAACCCAATCGGGAGCCAGGAGACAGGGCTTAGAGCCCTGAACTGCACCTGCCAGTGGGCAGAGCTGCCGGAGGGGGTGGGGACACCAGGGTGGCCCACTGCTCCTGGATCACCCACAGCCCACCCCACCTATCTGTCCTCTCTGCCAGAGTTCCAGCTGACCCTCCAGCCTGGGTTTTGGAAGCTCCCACATGCCTGGATCCACACCAACGCCTCCTTGGTCTACCCCACGTTCGAGCCCCAGGACTCATTCTCAGAGGAGAGCAGCGACGCATGCCTGGTGCAGCTGCTGGGAACCGGGTGGGCCCTGCACTTGCCCTATTTGCTGGAAACCCAGACGCACTCCTTCTCAGCTGGCCCTGTCCCGCTCCTCCTTCTCCAAGCCCCCAGGGCTGAAGCCTGGGTTTGTGCAGACCCAGATGCAGCTCCCCAAAGCTGCCGGGCTCTGCCCTCTCCCTCTCTCAGGGTGCCCCTTGCTCCAGCCGCCCGCTGGCCTCCCATGCCACAGCGGGTCTTCCAGCAGCCACAGCTGAACACACCACCTCCAGGTCCCAGGACAAATTCCCAGTTCCTCTCCACCCTTCCAAGTCCCCAGGCCCCTAGAGGCCTCTTTTCAGACTCTCCAAGGCTCCCTCGCACTTCAAAGACTTTGCTCCCCCACCCCACCCACCCCATCCCTTGGGCCTCAGGAAGTCTGCCCATCCCCCAGGGTTGGCGCCAGCATCCTACCTCCAAACCCCATCCTACCTCCGACCCCAGCACACATCAGACCTCCCGTGAGAGGTCTTAGAGCCACAGATGCAATTTACATTTGTATTACGGGCCTGTCCCCATCCCCAGTGAGGATGCAGGTCCGGGAAGGCAGGACTGAGCCTAGTTGAGCTCCTCATTTTATCCTGGTACTTGGTGGGCTTGGAGCAACACCCCAGGGCAGCCCTGGGCACAGATGCCCATGGGCAAAGTGGGCAGCAGGTGCCCAGGCTGCATCCTCTCAGCATCCTTCAGAGCAGTGCTTGGGCCAGGACACAGCTGAGCTCACGGAGGGGTTAGGCCCCAGCCAAGGACTCCTGCTTTTTTAAAAAATTTTATTTAATTTTTTTTGAGACAGAGTCTCACTCTGTCATCCAGGCTGGAGTGCAGTGGTGTGTTCTTTTTCGGCTCACTGCAACCTTGACCTTCCAGGTTCAAGCGATTCTCGTGCCTCAGCCTCCTGAGTAGCTGGGATTACAGACGTGCACCACCACACCTGGCTAATTTTTGTAGTTGTATGTGTATTTTTTCTTTTCTTTTCATTTATTTTTTTTTTATTTTGAGATGGAGTCTCACTCTGTCTCCCAGCCTGGAGTGCAGTAATGCAATCTCAGCTCACCGCAACCTCTGCCTCCCAGATTCAAGTGATTCTCAAGTGATTCTACCTCAGCCTCCCGAGTAGCTGGGATTACAGGTGTATGTCACCATATCCAGCTAATTTTTGTATTTTTAGTAGAGACAGGGTTTCACCATGTTGGCCAGGCTGGTCTCGAACTCCTGACCTCAGGTGACCTGCCTGCCTCAGCCTCCCAAAGTGCTGGGATTATAGGTGTGAGCCGCCACACCCGGCTGGTGCAGGAGGAATAAGCATGTTGGGCCCAGATTCCAAGTGGTCTGGATTCAAGGACCCACCGTTTAGGACTGGAAAAGATGTGATTTGTCCCAGGGAGCAAGAGGAAGTTTCAGCCTTGGCGGCTTCCTCAACCCCGGGATAGCTCTAGCATCATCTTTCCTGTGCCAGGGCAGCCAGATTTAGCAAATGAAGATGCAGAACTGCTGTATATTCTCTGGCAACCCCCACGCCCAGCTGGGTGTCTGGAATCTACTGGGAGTTCCAACAACTACAACTGGGGGGCTGGATCGCAACCTGGGAAGACGCAGGGCGGGGTCAGTGCTCCATCCTTAACAGCTTGGAACCACTTTCCCCCAGGATGGACAGCAGCGAGCCCTGCGGCCTCTCGGACCTCTGCAGGAGCCTCATGACCAAGCCTGGCTGCTCGGGCTACTGCCTGTCCCACCAAATGCTCTTCTTCCTCTGGGCCAGAATGGTGAGTACCCAAGGAGCCCCGCCGAGCCAGCGGAAGGGGAAGGAAAAAGGAAAAGGGGCGACGGGACGTGGTGGCTCATGCCTGTAATCCCAGCACTTTAGGAGGCCGAGGCGGGCAGATCACTTGAGGCCAGGAGTTCAAGACCAACTGGGCCAACATGGTGAAACCCCTTCTATATTAAAAATACAAAAATTAATTAGCTGGGCGTGGTGGTGCGCACTTGTAATCTCAGCTACAAGGGGAGGCTGAGGCAGGAGAATCGCTGGAACCCGGGAGGTGGAGGTTGCAGTGAGCGAGATCATGCCATTGCACTCCAGCCTGGGCAATAGAGTGAGACTGTCTCAAAAAAAAAAAAGAAAAGGAAAAGAAAAAAGAAAGAAAGAAATGAAAAGGGGCTTGTGGCAATGTAATTTTATCTGCTACATACCAGGAAAATAAGCAGAGTTTTGGATTTGTACTTGGGACTTCAGGAGGGAGAAGTAGGACCCCTACCATACTTCTGCTGTGTAACTGAGCCGATTTGGGATCTGGCATTTGGGGTTCTGTTGGGCCGGTGAAACAGATAGCTTTGCCTGCTGAACTGGACTGCAGGGCATCAGAAAAACACAATGAGAGAAACAAAGAGAGAATCAGAGAGAATCATCAGAAAGAATTCTGTAAACAAAAACAAATGAATGAGGCTAGGCACCGTGGCTCACACCTGTAATCCCAGCACTTGGGGAGGCCGAGGGGGGTGGATCACTTGAGATTAGGAGTTCAAGCCCAGCCTGCTAACAAGGTGAAATCCCGTCTCTACTAAAAATACAAAAATTAGTTGGGCGTGGTGGCGTGCACCTGTAATCCCAGCTACTCAGGAGGCTAAGGCAGGAGTATCACTTGAACCAGGGAGGCAGAGGCTGTAGTGGCTGAGATCATGCCACTACATTATTCTCATATATATATATATACACACACACACACACACACGTGTATATAAGCCACTATATATACAAATGCTACTTTCTATATATACACATATTAAAAATATAAAATAAAGAACTATATATATAGTGGCACATATATAGTGGCATATATATGTGTGTGGCAAATATATATAAATATATGTGCCACTATATATTTTTCTTTATATATATATCACCATATATACACAGACACCACTATATATATATACACCCTGCCATATATAGATATATGCCAATATATATTTTTTCTTTTTTCTTTTTTTTTTTTTTTTTGAGACAGAGTCTCACTCTGTTGCCCAGGCTGGAGTGCAGTGATGTGATCTTGGCTCACTGCAACCTCTCCCTCCTGGATTTAAGCAATTATCCGCCTCAGCCTTCCAATTACAGGCACGCGCCACCATGCCCAGCTAATTTTTGTATTTTTAGTAGAGATGGGATTTCACCATGTTAGCCAGGCTGGTCTTGAAATCCTGACCTCGTGATCCACCCGCCTCAGCGTCCCAATGTGTTGGGATTACAGGCATGAGCCACCACGCCTGGCCATATAAATTTCTTCATACAGAAAAGTAGGGTTCATTATCTTTATTTAAAAAAATGTGATTCAGTGTCCAGAAATTCTTAGCTGAGGGGACACTCTCTTTTTTTTTTTTCCAACAGAATTTAAAAATGATTATTTCTCCGCAAGCTGTGACAGACCAATATTTTTATAAATACAATAAAAACCATATTACAAGGGAATGATTTTAATCATCAGATTCAACAGGTGGAAAGTCACTCTGACCACTGCTACAGAAGTGTCTAAAGTCTGCTGTCAACTCCTATTCTTTTCTCCCAGTGTAGGGAGTGACCAGCCCCGTTCTTGGCCCACACTTTCAGTAGCACTGAAGCTGCCCGCCGGGTCAGGCTGGTTGTAGATTGCATTGCCTCCTCGCAATCGGTCATACAGCACCTCCTAGTGGCCCAGGCCTCACGCTGGGCACTTCCCAGCTGTGTCATCCATCCACATGAGAGCCCCTCTGGTGCAGTTTCTAGCGGCCTCACCCTTTCCTGATAAAAACTCTTGAGGCCCAGAAAGGTTACTTTAGCAAACCAAGATCACACAGCTCCTAAGCGGCAGAGCTGGATCTCGAACCCAGCTCTCTCTGATGAAGGAGCCCCAGCAGGCTGGGGGTGTGCATGGGGAAGAAATCCTGCAAAAAGGAGAAAAAGACCTGCCCTAAACACAGCCCCTTGCAAGACCGTCTCAGAACTGCAAGACTTTCCCATAGCAGGGCATGTGTCTGTCCTCTGCACCACTGACTCCTTTGTCTTTGGGTGTTTGTCTCCCCAGAGGGGATGCACACAGGGACCGTTCCAACAGAGCCAGGACTATATCAACCTCTTCTGCGCCAACATGATGGACTTGAACCGCAGAGCTGAGGCCATCGGATACGCCTACCCTACCCGGGACATCTTCATGGAAAACAGTATGGCCAGCATTCTGCCCCAGGGACAAAGGAGCAGGGTGTCCCCCCACCAACACACACACACACACACACACACACACACACACACACAGAGTTGCCAGATTAAGCAAGTAAAAATACAGAGTGCTCAGTTAAATCTGAACTTCAGATAAGCAATGAATCCATTTTTAGTATAAGTTTATCCCAAATATTTCATGGGTTATACTTATACTCAGAAATTATATTCATTGTTTATCGAAAACCCAAGTGTAACTGGGCGTCCTGTATTGCACCTGCCACTGTGTGACAGCTTCCTGGCCCCAAAGGCTGCCCCAGTGACTAAGCTCTACACAGATGGACCAGGTGAGGCAGATAGACCCGCAAAGTCATATGGATGAGTCACACAGGGAGCGCTTGGGTGGCTTCTCGCTGGCTGGGGTGTCCAAACCCCTCCACTGACCCTGACTTTGGAGCAGCCCTGACCAAGGCCCTCAGTGGGAGGTGGGACACAAGTGTGGGAGCCCCTAGTTGCTCAGGCAAAGGCTCGAGCTGCCTCCTTCCAGCCCCTGCATTGAACATCCACCTCCTAGTGCTGCCTAACCCAGGCAGATGGAGGCAGGTGGTACCGTGGCAGCCCTGGGGAGTGGGAGCAGGTGGGCCTGGGGGGCAGGCCTGCAGAGGGCCCCTGTCTTTACTTCCAGTTATGTTCTGTGGAATGGGCGGCTTCTCCGACTTCTACAAGCTCCGGTGGCTGGAGGCCATTCTCAGCTGGCAGAAACAGCGGGAAGGATGCTTCGGGGAGCCTGGTGAGCCGCGCTGCTGCCCTGGCTAAGAGTGGGGACAGTGGGGGGTGGGGGGCGGCGCTGGGTTTCTAGGCCAGGTGTGGAAACAATGCATTGGTGTTAAGCTTGGTGAGGGATTTGTAACCTGCAGGTGCACATACACACAGACATGTGTGCACACAAACAGAAACAGGCTCAGAGCTTTGGAAGCCAAAATGTTGCAAGACAGGAGCCCGTCTTATTGGAAGGTGTTGGCCCCTGCAGCTGCATTAACAAGCCCACTTGTATTGTACTGTTTTTATGCTGAAGATAAAGACAAACCCAAGACTGGGTGATTTATAAAGAAAAAGGGGTTTAATGGACTCACCGTTGCACATGGTTGGGGAGGCCTCACAATCATAGTGGAAGGCAAAAGGCACGTCTCACATAGCAGCAGACGAGAGAATGAGAAGCAAGCACAGAGGGAAATCCCTTATAAAACCATCAGATCTTGTGAGACTTATTCACTACCATGAGAATAGTATGGGGCAAACGGCCCCCATGATTCAATCACCCACCAGGTCCCTCCCACAGCACCTGGGAATTATGGGAGCTACAATTCAAGATGAGATTTGGGTGGGGACACAGCGACACCATATCACCATTCATTCAGCAAGTACATATTGAGCACCTACTAATGTGCCAGACACCATCTAGGCTCTAGGAAAAACCAGAGCCCCGAGGAAAAGAAACATAAATCACCTGAACAAACCAAGAAGTGAAATAATTGCACGTTCTAGTAAGAGCTATAAAGGGGATGACAGGGTGAGGAAGAAAATAACTCCAGGGAGGCTCTCCAGGTGGGTGGTCAGGGACAACTACGTGGCAGGAGGTGATGGAGCAGAGGGTGGAGAGGCAGAGGATTCACCCACTTCCTAGCCGGGTGACACTGGACAGCTGGTCCCTTTGGAATAAGCTGCTTCACCCCTCTGAGTCTCAATTTCCCTGTCTGTAAATAAATGAGCAGAGTAATCCCGACCTTCCTGAGCTGCAAGGAGAGTCGCTGTGACACATTTGAAGCCGCATAGCCTGTGCCAGGCATAGGGAAGCTCCCAGGAAATGTCAGTGTCCTCATTAGAAGCTCGGGATGCTCCAAGAAGCAAAAGCTTTTGAAATAAGATGGTGTGTTTTTAAAACGGAGTTTATACAATGAAGATTCTTAGGCCCCCAGACCTATAGCTTCGGCAGGTTGAGGATGGGGCTATGGAAGTTGCATTTTTGGCTTAACTATTATTCTCAATAGACACGTAATAATTGTACATGTTTATAGGGTACAGTGTGATATTTCCATACATGTATACAATATGTAATGAGCAGATACATCACCTCAAACATCTGTCATTTCTTTGTGTTGGGAACATTCCAAATTCGCTCTTCTAGCTATATGAAAATACACAATAGGCTCATGCCTTATAATCCCAGCACTTTGGAAGGCCAAGGCAGGTGGATGGCTTGAGCTCAGGAATTAGAAACCAGCCTGGCCAACATGGCAAAACCCCATCTGTACTAAAAATATCAAAAAAATTAGCCGGGTGTGGTGGCGCACGCCTATGCTCCTGGCTACTTGGGAGACTGAGGTGGGAGAATCACTTGAGCCCCAGGAGGTTGAGGGGTGCTGTGAGCCATGACTGCACCACTGCACTTCAGTCTGGGTGACAGAGCGAGATACTGTCTTAAAAAAAAAAAAAAGAAAAGAAAAGAAAAAAAAAAAAAAAAAAAAACCATGCCACAAATTGTTGTTATTTGCAATCACCCTGAAGTGCTACGGAATGGTGCCACTTATTCCTCCTCCTGGCCATACTAGTGCATCGTCTAACCAACCTCTGGTTATCTCTTCTCCCCCATCCCCCTCCCCACCTGTAGTAACCACTATTCAACACTCCCCTTCTTTTTTTTTAGAGATAGAGTTTCGCTCTGTCACCTAGGCTGGAGTGGAGTGCTATCTTGGCTCACTGCAACCTCCACCTCCCAGGTTCAAGCCATTCTCCTGCCTCAGCCTCCCGAGTAGCTGGTACTACAGGTGTGTGCCACCATGCCCAGCTAATTTTTGTATTTTTAGTAGAGACAGGGTTTCACCATGTTGGCCAGGCTGCTCAGGATCTCCTGACCTCAAGTGATCCACCTGCCTCAGCCTCCCAAAGTGCTGGGATTACAGGTGCCCCGACTCAACACTCCACTTCTATGAGATCAATTTTTGTAGCTTCCACATACGAGGAAGGACATGCAACATTTATCTTTCCATGCCTGGCTTACTTCAATTAATATAATGTCCTCCATGTTCATCGATGTTGCCATGAATGAAATAATTTGGTTATTTTTATGGCTCAATAGTATTTCATTAGGTCTGTATACCACATTTTCTCTGTCCATTCATCTGCTGATAGACACTCAGGTTGCTGCATCTTGGCTACTGTGAATAGTGCTGCAATAAACACGGAGGTGCAGATGTCTCTTCAACATACCAATTTCCTTTCCTTTGGATAAATACCCAGTAGTGGTATTTATCCAAGTCCTAGTTTTAGCTTTCTGAGAAGTCTCCATACTGCTTTCCATAATGTCTGTACTAATTTACATTCCCATCAAGAGTGTGTAAGAGTTCTCCTTTCTCTACATCTTTGCCAGCATTTGTTTTTTTTTTGTTTTTTTGTTTTTTTGTTTTTTGTTTTTTTCTTGTTAGACATGGTCTCACTCTGTCATCCAGGCTGGAGTGCAGTGGTGCAATCTCGGCTCACTGCAACCTCTGCCTCCCGGGTTCAAGAGATTCTCCAGCCTCAGCCTCCTGAATAGCTGAGACTACAGTGGGAGCCACCAACACCCGGCTAATTTTTGTATTTTTTATAGAGACGAATTTTCACCATGTTGCCCAGGTTGATCCCGAACTCCTGAGCTCAAAGTGATCCACCAGCCACGGCCTCCTAAAGTGCTGGGATTAGAGGCGTGAGGCACCCCACTTGGCCATTTTTTTGCCTTTTTTATAGCTGTCATTTTAACAGGTGTGAGATGCTATCTCATTGTGATTTGATTTGCATTTCCCTGATGATTAGGGATGCTGAGCATTTTTCAGACCTGTTGGCCATTTGTGTGCCTTCTTTTGAGACGTCTATGCAGCTTATTTGCCTTTTTCCTTTTTTTTTTTTTTTTTCCCAGACAGTCTCGTTCTGTCACCCAGGATGGTGTGCAGTAGGACAATTTCGGCTCACTGCAACCTCCACCTCCCGGGTTCAAGTGCTTCTCCTGCCTCAGCCTCCCGAGTAGCTGGGATTACAGGCACCCACCACCACCATGCCCAGCTAATATTTGTATTTTCAGTAGAGACAGGGTTTCTCCATGTTGGCCAAGCTGGTCTTGAGCTCTCAGTCTCAAGTGATCTGCTCACCTCGACCCCCCAAAGTCCTGGGATTATAGGAGTGAGCCGCCGCACCTGACCTTGTTTTGTTTACTATAGCCTTGAAGCATATTTTGAAGTCCAGTAATAATATTCCTCCAGCTTTGTTCTTTTTCCTTAGGATTGCTTTGGCTATTTGGGGTCTTTTGTGGCTCTATATAAATTTTAGGATTTTTTTTTTTCTATTTCTGTGAAGAATGTCATTGGTATTTTGATTCAATCTGTAGATCACTTTGGTAGTATGGATATTTCCACAATATTAAGTCTTCCAATCCATAAACACGGGATGTCTTTTCATTTTTTGTGTGCTCTCTTTGATTTCTTTTATCAGTGTCTTTTACAGTTTTCCTTGTAGAGATCTTTCACCTCCTTGGTTAAATTTATTCCTGGGTATTTTGTTTTTAGCTCTTATAAATAGGATTACATTCTTGATTTCTTCTTCTGCTAGTTCATTGTAGGTGTACAGAAATGCGGCCGGGCGTGGTGGCTCAGGCCTGTAATCCCAGCACTTTGGGAGGCAGAGACGGGCAGATCACGAGGTCAGGAGATCGAGACCATCCTGGCTAACACGGTGAAACCCCGTCTCTACTAAAAAATGCAAAAAAACTAGCCGGGCAAGGTGGCGGGCGCCTGTAGTCCCAGCTACTCGGGAGGCTGAGGCAGGAGAATGGCATGAACCTGGGAGGTGGAGCTTGCAGTGAGCTGAGATCCGGCCGCTGCACTCCAGCCTGGGCGACGGAGCAAGACTCTGTCTCAAAAAAAAAAAAAAAAAGGCATGCTACTGATTTTTTTATGATTGTTCTGTATTCTGCAACTTTGTTGAATTCATTTATCAGTTCTAAGAGTTTTTTTGGTGGAGCTTTTAGGGTTTCCTGTCTATCAGATCATGTCATCTGCAAACAGGGATAATTTGACTTCCTCCTTTTTCATTTGGATGCCCTTTTTTGTTTCTCTTGCTTAACTGCTCTGGCTAGGATTTCTAGTACTATGTTGAATAAAAATGGTGAAAGTAGGCGCTCTTGTGTTGTTCCACTTCTTAGAGGAAAAGCTTTCATCTTTTCCTCATTCAGTGTAATGTTGGCTGTGGGTTTGTCATACATGACCTTTATTATATTGAGGTATATTCCTTCTATACGTAACATATTGAGAGATTTATCATGAAGGGATGTTAAATTTCATCACGTGCATTTTCCTGCATCTATTAAGATGATTATATGATTTCTGTTTTTCATTCTATTGGTGTAATGTGTCATATTTATTGATTTACATATGTTGAACAATCCTTGCATCCCTGTGATAAAGTTCCCTTGTTCATGATGAATGATTTTTTTTTTTTAATGCAAAACATTCAATTACTTACTGGAAGTGGTCAAAGTAGGAAAGCCATGAATGATTTTTAATGTGTTGCTGGGTTTGTTTTGCTAGTATTTTGTTAAGGATTTTTGCATCTAGGTTCATCAGGGAAATTGGCCTATAGTTTTGTTGTTGTTGTTGTGTCCTTGTCTGCTTTTAGTATTGGGGTAATGCTGAACTTGTAGAATGAGTTTGGAAAAATTTCCTCCCCTTCAATTTTCTGGAAGAGACTGAAAAGAATTGATATTTTTTCTTTAAATATTTGGTAAAATTCATCAGTGAAACTGTCGGGTCCTGGGCTTTTTGTTTTGGGGAGACTTTTTATTACACATTCAATCTCATTACTCATAATTGGTCTGTTCAGGTTTTCTATTTCTTCTTGGTTCAATCTTGGTATGTTGTATGTGTCCAGGAATTTATCAATTTCCAGTAGGTTTTCTTTTGTTTGGAGACAGAGTCTCGCTCTGTTGCTCAGGCTGGAGTGCAGTGGCGCAATCTCAGCTCACTGCAACCTCCACCTCCCAGGTTCAAGTGATTCTCCTGCCTCAGCTTCCCAAGTAGCTGGGATTACAGGTGCCCACCACCACACCTGGCTAATTTTTGTATTTTTAGTAGAGACAGGGTTTCACCATATTGACCAGGCTGGTCTCGAACTTCTGACCTCAAGTGATATACCCACCTAAGCCTCCCACAGTGCTGGGATTACAGGCATGAGCCACCATGCCCTGCACACTCCACTAGGTTTTCTAATTTGTTGTTTATAATAGCCTCTAATGATCCTTTGTATTTCAGTGGTATCAGTTGTAATATTTCCTTTTTCTTTCTGATTTTATTTACTTGAGTCTTTTTTTTTCCTAGTCTAGTTAATAATTTATCTATTTGTTGATCTTTTTTAAAAACCAACTTTTTGTTTCATTGATCTTTTGTATTGTTTCTTTAGTCTCTTATTTATTTCTGCTCTGATCTTTACAATTTATTTCCTTCTACTAGTTTGGGGCTTGATTTGGTCTTGATTTTCTGGTTCCTTGAGATGTATTGTTAGTTCGTTATTTGAAATCTTTCTGCTTTTTTGATGTAGGCATTTATTGAAGTAAATTTCCCTCTGAATACTGCTTTTGCTATACATCCCACAGGTTTTGGCATATGGTGTTTCTATTTTCACTTGTGTTAAGAAATTTTTAAATGTTCTTCCTAATTTCTTCATTTGCTCATTGGTCATTCAGGAACATGTTGTTTAATTTCCCTGTATTCACACAATTTTCAAAGTTCCTCTTGTTATTGATTTCTAGTTTTATTCCATTGTGGTCAGGAAGATACTTGCTATGATTCAAATTCTTTAAAATTTGCTGAGACTTGTTTTTTGGCCTAACATATGGTCTATTTTGGAGACTGTTCCATGTGCTGATGAGAATATATATTCTGCAGCAGTTAGATAAAATGTTCTGTAAATGTCTGTTAGATTCATTTGGTCTCAAGCGCAGTTTAAATTCAGTGTTTTTTTGTTGAGTTTCTGTCTAGATGATCTGTCCAATGCTGACAGCAAGGTGTTGATGTCCTCAGCTATTATTGTACTGGAGTCTATCTCTCCCTTTATATCTAATAACATTTGCTTTAGGGTTCGCCAGTGTTTAATACATATATTTTTAGAATTGTTGTGTCCTCTTGCTAAATTAATTCTTTTAACATTATATAATGACCTCCTTTGTCTCTTTTTACAGTTTTTGACTTAAAGTCTGTTTTATCTAAGTATAGCTACTCCTTCTCCCTTTGGTTTCCACTTATGTGGAAGATCTTTTCTCACCCTTTCACTTTCATTCCATATGTGTCTTTACCAGTGAAGTGAATTTCTTGTAGGCAGCATACAGTTGGGTCATGTTTTTTTCATTCATTCAGCCAGTCTATGTATCCTTTAAGTGGGGGGTTGAATCAATTTGCATTCAAGGTTATTATTGACTTGTGAGGAATTACTCCTATCATTTCATTAATTGTTTTCTGGTTATCTTCTATATCCTTTGATTTTCTTCTTCCTTTCTTATTGTTATCACTGCTATTTGGTGCTTTTCTCTAGTGATAGTTTTGCTTCTTTTCTCTTTCTCCTTTCTGTTTCTCCTCTACCAGTAACTTTTATACCTTTTCATGTTTTCATGTTAGTAATTATTGTCTTTTTCTTTTCAGATGTAGGATTCCCTTGAGTACTTCTTGTAAGGCCAGTCTAGTGGTGATGAATTCCCTCAGTTTTTGCTTGTCTTGGAGGGACTTACATTTTTAACAAGCACCTCCAGTGGTTCCGTTGGTGGGTGTTTGGGGAACCACAGTTTGGGAAACCATCAGTAGATGACAAGTTGAGGCCATGCAAAAGGATCTGCAGACAGGTACAGATGGAAACTTCTGGAATAGCCTCAAGTTTCAAGAGAAGACCTAATTTCCTTGAAATATTATTGGGGCAGGAGGTTTAGTGAGTAACATTTAAAAATTCACCTTGAGACCAGTTGCAGTGGCTCACACATATAATCCAGTACTTTGGAAGGCCAAGGCTGGAGGCTCACTTGAGCCCAGGAGTTCAAGGCCAGCCTGGGCAACATAGCGAGATCCCATCTCTACCAAAACAAAAAAAAAATTTTTTAATAGCTGGACATGGTAGTTCATGCCTGTAGTCCCAGCTACTTGGTAGGCTGAGGCAGGAAGGATTGTGTGAGCTCAGGAGTTTGAGGCTGCGGTGAGCTATGACTGTGCCACTGCACCCAGCCTGGCCAATAGAATGAGACCCTGTCTCTAAAAGAAAAGAAGTAAAAAGAAATAAAAACATAAAAAATAAAAATCTCTCTTAAGAAGTTCAACTTTTGCTCTTCTCCCAGATGCTGAAGATGAAGAATTATCTAAAGCTATCCAATATCAACAGCATTTTTTGAGGAGAGTGAAGAGGCGAGAAAAACAATTTTCAGGTAATGAAAATACCCAAGGGAGTTTCTTGACATGAAACTGAGATATCCTAGCAAAACAGAGGCCTGTGTTTATTCTCTGCTATGGAAGAAAAGCACTTGGCATCACCAAAGGGGCACTAATCAGAGGGCCTTCATGTATGGGAGGTGGAAGGGAGGCTGGGGGTCACTGATGGCCTCCTCTTAGAAAGCAGGGAGACAGGCCGAGCGTGGTGGCTCACGCCTGTAATCCCAGCACTGTGGGAGGCCAAGGCGGGTGGATCACCTGAGGTCGGGAGCTCAAGACCAGCCTGACCAACATTGAGAAACCCCGTCTCTACTAAAAATATAAAAATTAGCCAGGCGTGATGGCGCATGTCTGTAATCCCAGCTACTCAAGAGGCTGAGGCAGGAGAATCGCTTGAACCTGAGAGGTGGAGGTTGTGGTGAGCTGAGATCGCGCCATTGCACTCCAGCCTGGGCAAAAAGAGCAAAACTTTGTCTAGAAAAAAAAAAAGAAAGTGGGGAGACAGCCTGGGCAACATGACAAAACCCTGTCTCTACTAAAAATACAAAACTTAGCCGGGAATGGTGGCACACGCCTGTAGTCCCAACTACTCGGGAGGCTGAGGCATGAGAATTACTTGAACCCAGGAGGTAGAGGCTTCAGTGAGCTGCGATTGCACCACTGCACTCCAGCCTAGGTGACAGAGCGAGACCCTGTCTCAAAAAAAAAAAAAAAGAAAGAAAGTGGGGAGTCAAGAGATACTGTCTTTGGTTAAAGGAGCATAAAAGAGAAGTTTCCGTTGTTAAAAATCACAGTAGTAACCCTTCTAAGTCAAGATCTGGTCAGGAAAATAGAACCTGCATCAGGAACTTCAACAGAGAGAATTTACTAGAGGAAACTCATCTCAGAGGTGTTGTAAGAGCTGAAAACAGAAAAGGTGAAAAAACCCAGAGATTTTACTGTTGCAGGAAGCCACTACCTTCCCCAGGGCTGGAGAATGGCAGGAAGAGGCCGTGTTAACAGAGCCTGCAGGGGCTGAACAAGGAGGAGACAGAGAGAGGAAGGAAGAAATATTCTGGCTTCTCCCCTCATTCCACCTGCACCTCCTGTTGGTCGAAACCAGTAGGCAGGGCATCCTGGGAAATGTAGTTTGGAGGGGTCTGTGTGCTGGAGTTTGGAATAAGGAAAGGCAGAGAAAGGACCCAATAGCCAATGAATGGCCAAGTGACCAGAACAGTTTTGGTGGCCACACAGCCCAGTGCTCCCAGAGCTGCCCCAGTTTACACCTGTTGTCTTGGAGCCACTATGAAGAGTGCCCTCTTTCCTCCAAAGCATCCTGGTTATGACAATAAACTGTATGGTCAGTTCGCCAATGTAGAGAAAGTGAGAACTACTGAGACTCTGACTGCTGGGAAGGGAAGAAAGGCAAGAAATAACATAGAAGAAAGGGAAGGAGGGAGGCACATAGGAAGGGAGGAACCAAGAAGAAAGAGAGGATTTTGATTTCAATTTTTCATTAATAAAAAATAAATAGGTCGGGCACAGTGGCTCACGCCTGTAATCCTAGCACTTTGGGAGGCCAAGGCAGATGGATCACCTGAGGTCAGAAATTCAAGACCAGCCCGGTCAACATGGTGAAATCCCATCTCTACCAAAAATGCAAAAATGAGCCAGGCGTGGTGGCGCATGCCTGTAGTCCCAGCTACCTGGGAGGCTGAGACAGGAGAATTGCTTGAACCCAGGAGATGGAGGTTGCAGTGAGCTGAGATTGTGCCACTGCACGCCAGCCTGGGTGACAGAGTGAGAATCCGTCTCAAAAATAGTAATAATAAAATAAAATAGAGTAAAAATTAAATAACTGCGGGCAAAAGTAGGAAGGGATATGGAACAGCCAGTTCACAGAGTAGATGTCCAACATATGTGGGTATATGATTCCAGTAACTAAACATCTGTCCATCAACCCCACTGTGGCCTCATCATCCACCTACAGGTGGACAGGACAGAGGAGTGAAAGCAGAAATCCAGTGAGTCAGTTTTGCAGCTGCCACCAAAGCTCAGGCAGAAGGGAGAAAAGTTCCCAGGAGACTTCCAGAGGCCTCTACCCTAGCTAGGCCTTCCTGACACAGAGAGGCTGGGGCCGCCTATGGCTGGGGTGGTAGGGGCCTGCTGTGTACTACCTGGTCAGCTGCCTGTCCCCAGAGTCAGACAGCCCAACACGAGAACTGTCCTAGGGACTGGAGCGAAGACGCAGAAATTCCAGAGTCCAAGGCCTTTCCTGAGGCACCTCCAGGTTGACCAGCAGCCTAGAAAACTGCCTGGCAGGGGTGTGCTCATTCTTGCACTTATGACACAAGCCCACGGAGCAGGAGGCAGCTGGTGTAGAGACTAGGAGCACAGGGTTTGAGGTCAGGTTGTGTGGGTTCGAGTCCCGCTTCTGCCTTTTACTTGCTGTGAAAGTCACACGACCTCTCTGAGCCTCATTTTCCTCATCTGTAAAATGGGTACCACACTGTTGGGGGCTAATAACTGATCATCGTGCATAGCCCTCCCCATTGTATGTGGCATACAGTAGGCCACCAAGAGGCATGAACTGCCAGGGTTAGTCATTCGGCACCTTGAAATCTGCATTCTCCGTCCCTTCAAGGGACCTGGCTGGGGTCCCCTCCCCTTCCCAAAGTCTCTGGGTAGGGAAGAAAGAATTCCTGGCTCCCTCCCACAAGCAGAGAGATTGTGAGACTAGAAGAGTGCAGCCCACTTTGAGCTCAAAGAACTAACTACATCTAAGGGTTATTATCTCAGGCAGGTGCTCAGGCCTGAGACTCTGACTCCACGAACCATGAGGTCACATGGGACCAGGCAGACCAGAGGCAACTAAGAGGAAGGCGGTTGGGGTCAGAAAATGAGCTGTGGAGTCACCAGGGCCGGGGGCTCAGCTCGGCTACCCAAGCCTCAGTTTCCCCATCTCAGAAGGTCTTACACAGGACCTGGGACAGGATTCTGGTGCATGTGGTTTACTGAGGTAGGTAAGTCAGGGAAGCAGGCTAAGCCAGGCAGGAGCTGGACAGGATGTGGTCTCAGGTCAGATCCCCCCTCAGGGATGGGAGGGGAAGGCCTTGGAGCATAAATTGCACCACAGAGTCATCCCCCTGGGACAAGGTGGCAGGCTTTTGTATCCCTGTATTGGTAAGTTATTTGGGAGGGACATACCTCCCAGAGAAGGGAGCCCTTAGCAGCTGGTGGAAGGGCACCCGGCCCAGCAAAAGGGGCCTAAGGGAGCACTGAAGCACCCACTCAGTGTCTTGCAAGTTGCCTGAAATAGTATCTGCAAAGCACTTTTTTTTTTTTTTTTTTTTTGAGACAGAGTCTCACTCTGTTGCCCAGGCTGGAGTGCAGTGGTGCGACCTCGGCTCACTGAAACCTCTGCCTCCTGGGTTCAAGTCATTCTCTTGCCTCATCCTCCGAAGTAGCTGAGACTATAGGTGCTTGCCACCATACCTGGCTAATTTTTGTACTTTTTTAGTAAAGACAGGGTTTCATCATGTTGCTCATGCTGGTCTCGAACTCCTGATCTCAAGTGATCCGCCCACCTCAGGCTCCCAAAGTGCGGGATTACAGGCGTGAGCCACCGCGCCTGGCTGAAACGCCCTTTCAATGGGACTGTGTTATTAAACGGCCAACGTTCTTGCCACCCAGCACTCATAGGCATTCTCTTCCCGCAGATGGCTGCTCCTCCCACAACACAGCCACAGCGGTGGCAGCGCTGGGTGGCTTCCTATACATCCTGGCAGAATACCCCCCGGCAAACAGAGAGCCACACCCATCCACACCGCCACCACCAAGCAGCCGCTGAGACGGACGTTTCCACACCTGCTGCCTGGAGGAGGAACAGACCCCTTCAGTCCTCCTCCCTTAGATCCAGGAGGGCATGGCTGACATCCTGGGAAGCAGGCATCTGGAAGCAAAGCCACCCTGACGCCCCATCTTGGAAGCCCTGAGTACGCAGGACCAGGGTAGGTGGCGGCCGGGAGGGACTCAGTGTGAATGGATGAATAAAGTTTGACTGCAACTGACCCAGGGTTGAGTCTTGTTTCTCAGCCTTGAGGACAACCTTGGACAACCTCTTGGTCTGTTTCAACTTTCCAGTCCCACTCAACACAAATTCTTCTTTTTCTTTCTTTCTTTTTTTCCTTTCTAATTAATAGATGAGGTCTCACTCTGTCACCCAGGCTCACTGCAGCCTTGAACTTCTGGGCTCAAGCCATCTTCCCATCTCGCCTCCTGAGTAGCTGGGACAACAGATGTGTGCCACCATGCCAAGCTAATGTTTAAATATTTTGTAAAGATAGGGTCTCACTATATGGACCTGGCTGGTCTCGAACTCCCGGCCTCAAGCGATCCTCTTGCCTTGTCCTCCCAAAGTGCTGGGATTACAGGCATGAGCCACTGCACCCAGCCACAAATTCTAAAAAGACCCATAAACTGGTATCTTAAAGGCTATTGGTTCAGGTATCAAATATGGTATCTTTCCTAGTGGGAGAAGGGACGGTCTTGGAAAAGAATAGTTCAGGTCATGAGCCAGAACTCAAGAGATGACCACGAAAGGCAGCACATACTCCTTTTTGCATCCTGAGCACAAATCTCTGCCGTATCATTACACTGCCTCACGAGGCCATCATGTCATTTTACAAAACACAGTAAAACGTAGCGGTTGATGGTGGGGTTCTGTGGCCAGGCTGCCTGAATTCAAGGCAGCTGTGTGTGTCCTTGAGCAAAGTCACTAACTTCTCTGGGACTCAGTTTTCTCATCAGTAAAATTGGGATAATAATAACCCTTACCTTGGCGGGGCACAGTGGCTCGCCCCTATAATCCCAGCACTTTGGGAGGCTGAGGTGGGAGGATCACTTGGATCCAGAAGCTCAAGACCAGCCTGGGCAACATAACGAGACACCTCCCCACAAACCCTCACCGGGTGCAACAGTGAACAGCTGTAGTCCCAGCTACTCGGGAGGCTGAGGAGGGAGGATCACTTGAGCCCAGGAGTTCAAGGCTGCAGTGAGCTATGATTGTGCCACTGCACTCCAGCCTGGGCGACAGAGTGGGAGTCAAAAAAAAAAAAAAAAACCCAGCCCCTACCTCAAAGTAACCTCCACTGCTGTGAGTATTGCGTTTGTAGAATACTGGGAACAGTGCTTGTAACATACTAAGTGCCAGGTAAACATTACCTGCTGCCTCAAGTGATGATGTCACATTAACTGGGGCATCCTCCGGAAGCTGCCAGAAGAGGCCGCTGCCTTGTCATCGGTTCTCTCATTCCCAGCTTACAGCTCTTCCCTCGAGCTCTGACTCAGTGTGACTATATCTGAATGTGTTCCCTGGAGCTCTGACACTAATTTAGCAATAAGACCTTCTGGAACGTTATTACGGGTTCTGGGGCCGTCTGTGGTGCTGATGACACAGCCTGCATGCCTTAGACTCTGGGGTAGAAAAACCAGCTGAAAACCCAGCCCTGGGGCTGCAAACCTCTTTACATGCATTGTCCTGCTTTACCTCAAGGTGGAAAATCTCCGCAAATCATCCTCATGTGGCAACTGAATCATATGTGAGCATCTGAATTAAAATATCCCTGGCTGCTTCTGTGCCCAGCTGAGCAGCCCAGGTGGTAGCGGGGGGCATGGTTCTTCTCGATCTTTCCTTTAGGAGATAGGCTCCCTCGACCTGATCCTCTCCTGCGGACCTGTGAATGCCTTCCCATGATTCCTCTCAAGTTGTCAGGCCTCGAGGAACATCCCTGGATTCTGCTGACAAGTTTGACTTGCTTTCTGGAGGTTGCTGTTTTCTTGGGGGAACCAAGGACCAGAATGTCATATCCACCTGGCACTCCATGAGCTTTAAGGATTTCTTTCACACTGCCTTGCAAACAGAAGTTTTCCGAAACAGACACACAACCGTGAGAGAAGTCGGCTGCGCGTAAACAAATCAGGGGAATTATGCTCCACCTCTGTGCTTCCTGAATTGGGGATGGAGTCCTCACAGGGGCCTGACACTGGTTCATTTCAGAAGGTTTCAGTTACCAAACCAGGGAAAGGGTGAAATGAATTCAGCGGAAAGCGGAGCGTTATCAGTCATTTTCAAGGAAAGGGAATCCTTAGCTCACGCCTATGATTCTGGCACTCCTGAACTGTGAGACCATAAATTTCGGTGGTTTAAGCCCCCAGTCGATGGTACCTCACTACAGCAGCCCCAGAAACAAACGCAGCACCTGCCTCAACGAGCCGCTTCTAGTCTCAGCAACAAGGTCCCTGCAGCCCAGCCATACCCGTGGGGAAGTAGATGACCTGTCCTGATGACCCAGTCACAGCCTGGTCCTCTATGTAAAGGACTGATGTGAAACCAAAAATTAAAAAGAACTTTCTCAAGGCGGACGGATCACTTGAGGCCAGGAATTCAAGACCAGCCTGGCTAACATGGTGAAGCCCCATTTCTACTGAAAATATAAAAATGAGCCAGGCACGGTGGCTCTTGCCTGTAATCCCAGCTACTCGGGAGACTAAGGCAGGAGAATAGCTTGCACCTTGGAGGCAGAGATTGCAGTGAGCCAAGATCACGCCACTCCACTCCAGCCTGGGTGACAGAGCAAGACTCCATCTCCAAAAAACAAAAACAAATAAACAAAACAAAAAAAACTTTCTCAGGAGCAAGCCACAGCCCAGCTGTAGTCCAAAAGCTCCCAGGAATGTATCCACTCTACAGATATATCCAGCCCACACGGAGCTCATGTTCCTTGCAAGACTCTCCTGTCTTTCCAAATACTTTTCCCCTGACATCCACGTAACTCACACTCCACCTTGCCCCAGTCTCTGCTCAAATGCCCATTCATATGACCGGGCACGGTGGCTCACACCTGGAATCCCAGTATTTTGGGAGACCAAGGTGGGCGGATTGCTTGAGCTCAGGATTTGGAAACCAGCCTGGGCAACATGACAAAATTCCACGTCCACGAAAAATCACAAAAATCAGCTGGGCATGGTGACCTGTGCCTGTGGTCCCAGCTACTTGGGAGGCTGAGGCAGGAGGATCACTTGAGTCTTGGGAGGTTGAGGCTGCAGTAGGCCATGAGCATGTCATGGCATCTCAGCCTGGCTGACAGTGCGAGAACTTGTCTCAAAAGAAAAAAGAGGGAACCCTCCAAAGGGCTAGAAACAAAACTCCAGGTCAAGACAAGGAGCACCCCACAAATGAGAGTCACTGGTTCCCCTCGTTGGAGCAGAACAGCTCCTGACAGCCTTCTGTTCAAGTAGCAAAGAGAGCGGAAAAACCAGTCACAGGCAGATTGTTTGGAGTGGGTGGGAGGAAGACAGGGAGAGAAGGAGGCTTGGGACTTCAAGTTAAATGAGAGAGGGATGGAAAAGCAGGTCCCCCAGCACAAACCCCACGTCAGGGCTTCATCAAGGCCTTCTTTCCTTGCCCTCCAAATACACAGCCCGAGAGACAGGCCCTCATTGGTGGGAACACCCGGCCCATGGTGGCTCTATGTGCCCCTGCCACAATCCTTGGTCATCCTTGCATTCCTTCCGGCTCCCGGCTCAAGGTATAAAATCCCACTGTAAACAAGTAATTCCATTAAGTCATCATGTTCTTAAAGTTTTTCCTTTTTTTCTTTTTGAGACAGGGTCTCACTCTGTCACCCAGGCTGGAGTACAGTGGCATGATCTCAGATCACTACAACCTCCACCTCCTGGGTCCAAGCGGTTCTCCTGCCTCAGCCTCTTGAGTAGCTGGGATTACAAGCACACGCCACCACACCCAGCTAATTTTTGTATTTTTAGTAGAGACAGTGTTTCCCCATTTGGCCAGGCTGGTCTCGAACTCCTGACCTCAGGTGATCCGCCCGCCTTGGTCTCCCAAACTGCTGAGTCAGCAAATAGGCATGAGCCAGCATGCCTGGCCCCTCTTTTTTTTTTTTTTCTTTTTTTTAAGATGGGGGTCTTGCTGTGTTGCCCAGGCTGACCTGGATTTCCTGGGCTCAAGCAATCCTCCTGCCTCTGCTGGGATTACAGCCATGAGCCACCATGCCTGGTTGAAAGTGTTTCCTCTTAAGACGTAAATACACACAGGAAAAGGAATCAGTTAAGACTTTCTCCATCATGTCAGTTCAGTGTGAAGCAGTTGTGAGAACAGTGTCTGCAGAACCATTGCTTGGAATGAGGTCTGAGAGAGCAAGAGAGCATGGGAAGGGATTGGTGAGAGCTGCGGCAAGTTCAAGCCATCCTTTCACGCCTGCTTCCCCACTCCCGTCTCTCAGCGGCTAAGTCTCTGCCCCCCTCACCCACCAGAGCCAGGAAGACTGACTTGGGCAACGTCCCCCCAGTATCCCTGCTTTTTCCGGGTTTACACCTATTCTCTATTTTTTATTTCCATAGGTTTCTGGGGAATAGGTGTTATTTGGTTACATGAGTGGTGATTTGAGAGATTCTGGTACACCCATCACCTGAGCAGTATACACTGAAACCAATTTGTAGTCTTCTATCCCTCACCTCCTTCCCACTCTTTCCCACCCGAGTCCCCAAATTCCATTGTAACTTTTTTTCTTTTTTTGAGGCCGGAGTGCAGTGGCGGGCGATCTCGGCTCACTGCAACCTCTGCCTCCTGGGTTCAAGTGATTCTTGTGCTGAGGCCTCCTGAGTACCTGGGGATTACAGGCACGCACCACCATGCCTGGCTAATTTTGGGGTTTGTTTGTTGTTTGTTTGAGACGGGGTCTTGCTCTGTCCCCCAGGCTGGAGTGCAGTGGTGTGATCTAGGCTCACTGAAATCTCCAACTCCTGGGTTCAGGCAATTCTCCTGCCTCAGCCTCCCGAGTAGCAGTGACTACAGGTGCACATCACCACGCCTGGCTAATTTTTTGTGCTTTAGTAGAGACGGAGTTTCACCGTATTCCCCAGACTAGCCTCGAACTCCTGAACTCAGGCAATCCACCCGACTGAGCCTCCCAAAGTGCTGATTACAGGCGCCTGCCAACGCGCCCAGCCTAATTTTTGTATTTTTAATAGACACGGCGTTGGCCAAACCGGTCTCGAACTCCTGACTTCAGGTGATCCACCCACCTCGGCTTTCCAAAATGCTGGGATTACAGACGTGTGAGCCACCGCACCCGGCACCATTGTATCATTCTTATGCCTTTGCATCCTCATAGCTTGGCTCCCACTTATAAGTGAAAACATACGACGTTTGGTCTTCCATTCCTGAGTTACTTCACTTAGAATAATAGTTTCCAATCCCATCCAGGTGGTTGCGAATGCCATTAATTCATTTCTTTTTATGGCTGAGTAGTATTCCATCATATATATATGATGTTTATCCACTCGTTGATTGATGGGCATTTGGGCTGGCTCCACATTTTTGGAATTGCGAATCTGCCCCCACCCCAAATCTGGTTAAATTTGATTTGTCCCTTAAGATTCCCCGAGGTTGGCCGGATGCAGTGGCTCACGCCTGTAATCCTAGCACTTTGGGAGGCAAAGGCAGGCGGATCACGAAGTCAAGAGATCGAGACCATCCTGGCCAACCAATATGGTGAAACCTCATCTCTACTAAAAGACAAAAATTAGCTGAGCGTAGTGGCGCACACCTATAGTCCCAGCTACTCAGGAGGCTGAGGCGGGAGGATTGCTTCAGCCCAAGAAGTCGAGGCTGCAGTGAGCCATGATTGCACCACTGTACTCCACCCTGGGCAACAGAACGAGATCCTGTCTCTAAATAATAGAATTACGGCCAGGCGCGGTGGCTCAAGCCTGTAATCCCAGCACTTTGGGAGGCCGAGACGGGCAGATCACGAGGTCAGGAGATCGAGACTATCCTAGCTAACACGGTGAAACCCCGTCTCTACTAAAAAATACAAAAAACTAGCCAGGAGAGGTGGCAGGCGCCTGTAGTCCCAGCCACTCGGGAGGCTGAGGCAGGAGAATGGCGTAAACCCGGGAGGCAGAGCTTGCAGTGAGCTGAGATCCGGCCACTGAACTCCAGTCTGGGCGACACAGCGAGACTCCGTCTCAAAAAAAAAAATAATAATAATAATAATAATAATAGAATTACATGACAGAACTTTTCTGGGTGATAAAAAAAAAAAATCCTAAAACTGGATAATGGTGATGCTGGAATATCGATGTATATTCACTAAAAATCATTGCATTGTACATTTAAAGTAGAAGAATTTTACAGTATGTAAATTATATCTTAATAAAGTTTTTTAAAAACCTTCCAAAGGCTTACTATTTCACTTTGGCTGAAATCCATACCCATTTCCCTGGAATCCTGCATGTAGGATCTGGCCTTGGCCTGGCCCTTCCACCTCAACCCTGCTCACCACCTCCAGCCCCTCCCCCATGGCCCTCCTCTCCCACCAAGTGGCTCTTCCTGCTGCACCTGCCAAGCTGTTTCCCACCTCAGGCTCTGGCCCTGATCTGCCCACAGCTACACCTTCTTTTCTTTCCTTCAAACCAGTCTAAATGGGCTTGGAGAGGCTTCCCTGACACACCTGCAACCTCCTTCTCTCGGGGTCCTGCCCTTTGCTTCTTGCATTCATCACATAATTGTTTCATGTGTGTTTCCCCCTGAAAATCTAAGCTCCATGAAGGCAGGGATCATCGGCAATGGAGCATATACGAGATGCTCAGCCTGTTGAACACACAGATGATGGTGGAACTCAGACGAGGATGCTACGAGGGGACAAAAGTATTCCAGGCTGAAAAACAAAAAAGAAAACCCTTGGCTTTGTTAGCAGCTGTGGCGAGAACTGTGGATACAGGCTGCTCTGTTCAAATGCAGAATTTCTGTGGCACCCATTATGTGCTTAGAAAAACTTGGCAAAGGAGTCACAAGCCTCAAAGTAGGGAGAAAACCGAAGTCAGAACTTGCCAGAGACTGCCTGTTCCTGCAACTCCTCACTGAGGCAGAAAAAAGAGCGCTTCCAGGGGCAGGGAGTAGGCGTCAGGCCTGGGATCCTCTGCTGGTTATTTTTAGTGGCCCAGTGCAAAGATCAGAAAGATATACTCACTTCACATCAATATATTTGCGTCAGGCCAGGTCACTTAAGCCTCTGGGAGGAGCAATCATTTTGTATGTGGTTAAAGAAAGTGACCAGCCGGGCACGGTGGCTCAAGCCTGTAATCCCAGCACTCTGGGAGGCCGAGACGGGTGGATCACGAGGTCAGGAGATCGAGATCCTGGCTAACCCGGTGAAACCCCGTCTCTACTAAAAAAAAAAATACAAAAAAAAACTAGCCGGGCGTGGTGGTGGGCGTCTGTAATCCCAGCTGCTCGGGAGGCTGAGGCAGGAGAATGGTGTGAACCCGGGAGGCGGAGCTTGCAGTGAGCTGAGATCCGGCCACTGCACTCCAGCCTGGGCGACAGAGCGAGACTCCGTCTCAAAAAAAAAAAAAAAAAGAAAGTGACCTAGGAGCGTCAGAGCTGCTCCCGGGACCCCTTTCAGGTCCCTGAATTATATTAGTTTCCAAAAGCACGGCATCAGTATGACCATGTCCTCTGTCAAAGTTCACGAGTCTGTCCCACGCCTCTCTCCTAGCTCTTGGTGGCTGCTAGCAATCTTTGCATTCTTTGACTTATGACTGCATCACTCCAATCTCGCCTGTGTTCAGAGGACCTTTCCTCCGTGTCTATTTGTGTCCTTTACAAGAACACCGCTCACAGTGGATTCAGGGCCCACCCTACTCCAGTATGACCTCATCTTAACTAACTACATCTGTGAAGACCCAGTTTCCAAATACGTTCACATTCTGAGGTTCTGGTAAGGACATGAGTTTAGGGGGACACTCTCTGAATTCAGTAACCCTCACCGTCCACTGGCTCAAAGGAGCAATGGCTCAAAGAGGGGTCTGAGATGAAGCACAGAAGTGCTGACTGCGGATGAAAAGGGGCTGACCTGGCCCCTATACCTGTGTCCCCCTATACCTGTGGTAGTGAGGGAGAAGGAAAAGAAAAATCCGTTGGGGAAAATTCCCACCTCAGAAGTGGCCTGCCTGAAAAGTCGCAGCAACTGGCAAAAATAAAACAACCTGGGAAAAAACTCAGGCTGGACGTGCACATAGATAAGCAAACAGGGTCCAGCACAAAAGCCCTCTGTTCTTTGTATAATTAGCAGGCTTCCGGGAAAAAGTTTCCTCCGCTTTTCCGGCATACACACTGTGGGCTCCATGGAAACGGGCACATGGAGGAGGGGGCCTTATCTAAAACAAACCCACAGTTACACAAAAGAAGCAGCAATTTGCACTTGCCTAGAGACATACCCACAGCTGCATAAGATAAGGGGAGTTGCACAGGCAGCTTTACTGATAAGAAGTTACTAAGTTTGGCCGGGCGCGGTGGCTCAAGCCTGTAATCCCAGCACTTTGGGAGGCCAAGGCGGGCGGATCACGAGGTCAGGAGATAGAGACCATCCTGGCTAACACGGTGAAACCCCGTCTCTCCTAAAAATACAAGAAAATTAGCCAGGCGTGGTGGTGGACGCCTGTAGTCCCAACTACTCGGAAGGCTGAGGCAAGAGAATGGCGTGAACCCGGCGGGGGGGGGGGGGGGGGGGGGGGGAACTTGCAGTGAGCCGAGATTGCGCCCCTGCATTCCAGCCTGGGGCACAGAGCAAGACTCCGTCTCAAAAAAAAAAAGTTACTAAGCTTTACCGGAAGGAGAGCAGTGTCTTATTGAAGTTTTTTGTGGCCAGGCACAGTGGCTCACGCCTGTAATCCCAGCACTTTGGGAGGCCAAGGGAGGCGGATCACCTGAGGTCAGGAGTTTGAGACCAGCCTGGCCAACATGGTAAAACTTCGTCTCTACCCAAAATACAAAAATCAGCCGGGCGTGGTGGCACATGTCTGTAATCCCAGCTACTTGAGAGACTGAGGCAGAAGAATCGTTTGAACCAAAGAGGCAGAGGTTGTGGAGGTTGCAGTGAGCCAAGATGGCACCACTGCACTCCAGCCTGGGCCACAAGAGCAAAACTCTCTTAAAAAAAAAAAAAAAAAAAAAAAAAAAGCTTTTCGCATTCAGCTGTAACCCGGCAATCCGAGGTAGGACAAAGAACCCCTGGTACTAATTCAGACAAGTAGAAACTGCTACATTAAGGTATACTGGCAAGACTGCAACAGTATCAAGCCAACTAGACTTGCTGTGGCTCCTGGAGTGGCCCATGCACTGCACTGGCACCAAGACACCACCCAACCCTGGACACTGTACTGCGACAAGAGGCCTGAAGAGACGAATCCTCTCAAAGGAAGCTTGAAGCACATGCTACAAAATAAACTGGCTTCTATACTCAGGGTCAGCTTCATGGCCTCACTCAGAAGGTCCCTGGCTTGCTGCAACCATTTGCTCTGACCATCTTGAAATTCTTAATAGTTTTCTGGGTTTTTTTAGCAAGTGTCCCCACGTTTTCATTTTGCACTGAGTCACACAAATTATGTAGCTGGGCTGTCTTCAAAAACGCCAAGGTCGCAAAAGACAAAAGGCTGAGGAGCCTTCCAGATTAAGAGATCAAAGTGACATGACAACTAAAAGCAACTCCTGGATTACAGGGTCACGGGCAGCCAAAAAGGAAAAAAAAAAAGAAGAAGAAAAGAAAAAAGACATTAGAGGGACAATTGAAGGTTAGCTGTGGATAAGATCACAGAAGTGTGTCAGTGGGGTTGTCCTAACGATTTTGCCCTGTGGTTAAAAAAAAGCCCTTGTTCTTAGGAGGTGCATAGTGAGGTATGGGGTAAAGGATTATGATGTCTGCAGTTTGGCTGCAATTGGTTCAGGAAAAAAAAAAACGAAGTACAAATGATTGCGTAAATCAGGCAAGCCTAAACAACTGCTAAACAAGAATAAAAGTTCTACGAGAGTTCTTTATGCCTGTAACTTCTTTTTCCTTGTAGCTTCCTGTAGATTTGAGATAACATGGAGATAAAAAGTTACCATCACTAGCACCGCCCGACCCCCCAGAAAAACACAGGTAATTTAGTCCAAGCTAAAAGCGGCCAGCCCGGGACTTGAGTCACGTGAGGCCACCCCACGTGACCCGAGGCCCCGGTCCAACATGGCGGCCTCCACGGGTCGTTGGCTTCTCCTCCGGCTTGCGCTACTCGGCTTCCTCTGGGAAGCGTCCGGCGGCCTCGACTCGGGGTGAGTGCAGCTCCCGGGGCGAGCCTGGTTCGGGGCCCCCCCCCCGTCCTCAGAGCTCACGAGGACAGCCCCCCAAACTCACGGCCGCCCGTCCCCGCAGGGCCTCCCGCGACGACGACCTGCTGCTGCCCTATCCACGCGCGCGCGCGCGCCTCCCCCGGGACTGCACACGGGTGCGCGCCGGCCGCCGCGAGCACGAGAGTTGGCCTCCGCCCCCCGCGACCCCCAGCGCCGGCGGTCTGGCCGTGCGAACCTTCGTGTCGCACTTCAGGGACCGCGCGGTGGCCGGCCACCTGACGCGAGCCGTTGCGCCCCTGCTCACCTTCTCGGTACTAGAGCCCGGTGGGCCCGGCGGCTGCGCGGCGAGACGACGCGCCACCGTGGAGGAGACGGCGCGGGCGGCCGGCTGCCGCGTCGCCCAGAACGGCGGCTTCTTCCGCATGAACACGGGCGAGTGCCTGGGGAACGTAGTGAGCGACGAGCGGCGGGTGAGCAGCTCCGGAGGGCTGCAGAACGCGCAGTTCGGGATCCGCCGCGACGGGACCCTGGTCGTCGGGTGAGGAGGCAGGGAGCCCCGTGCTGTCGAGGGCAGAGGGGCTGAGATTTGGGTTGTAGCCGTGCCTCTATGTTCAAGTCATTTAACCAAGCTGAGCCTCTGTTTCCTCATCTGCAGAATGGGTATAGGAATCGTTTCCTTGCAGAGTTTATTCATCATTCAGTATCATTGAGCACTTCCTTGTATCAGGCAATGTGCTGCGCCCTGGAGAGATAACCCTGAACAACAGTCTTTGCCTTAACAGACCTCCCCCATTACTAGAAAAATCAACCAAATCTGGGTAAATAGCTAACTTACATTCTGATTGCTGTGTGTGCAGCAAAGCAACCAACGGGGTGAACCGGTTGTAAATACAGTGTTGATTTTAGGGAGGGTGATCTGAAACAGGCTTCTCCAAGGTGACCTTTGAATTGAAACTTGAAGATTACTCACTAAGTCAGCCAAGGACAGAACTGGAGGAGGGGAGGAAGAGCATTTCAGTCCAAAGGAACCCCGAGCACAAAGGTCGGAGGCTCGGGGGGCTTGTGTGTGAGAGGGACTGAAAAAGGAGTGGGGTGTCAGAAACATCAACTCATCAAGACTGATGATTTTGTGTTTTTTTTCTTTTTGAGACAGAGTCTTGCTCTGTCGCCCAGGCTGGAGTGCAGTGGCACCATCTTGGCTCACTGCAACCTCCGCCTCCCAGGTTCAAGCAATTCTTCTGCCTCCGCCTCTGGAATAGCTGGGACTATAGGCGTGTACCACCATGCCCAGCTAATTTTTGTATTTTTAGTAGAGACAGGGTTTCACCATATTGGCGGGGCTGGTCTCAAACTCCTGACCTCAAGTGATCCGCCTGCCTCGGCCTCCCAAAGTGCTGGGATGACAGGTGTGAGCCAACACGCCCTGCCAAGACTGATGATTTGAATTATTTAAAATTGAGTCTCAAAAAAAAACAAAAAACAAAAAAATTATTTGGTGATGTTAAAGCTTGTTCTGATCATGGGTAGGACCAGGTGAGAGAAATCAGTGGAGAAACGAGGAACCCAATGAAGAGGCCATAACAGGCATCAGGTGGTGGTTGGGCTGGGTATGGCCTGGAGATTGAGGGCCATGGATGGATTTGAGATCTGTTGGCGGATGGTCATTTCTATTAAATGAAACTTAGACTGTTTGCAAAGGCGCGTTGCGATCCTGTTGTTAGAACCCTGTCCAGCTTCAGCTCTGACAACAGGGAGATTTCCTAGGGCCGTTAAGTTGTCTCAGCTGCACTCAGGTCCCAGCAGGTTCCTGGGGCACGAGGGGGGAATCTAGCAGCCAGGTTGGGGCAGCCAGGGAGAAACAGCCTGACTCTCTGCAGTTGCTCCTGCTGGTGAGTGAGCTTCCCACCTTCCCCGGATCCAGGTACCTGTCTGAGGAGGAGGTGCTGGACACTGAGAACCCATTTGTGCAGCTGCTGAGTGGGGTCGTGTGGCTGATTCGTAATGGAAGCATCTACATCAACGAGAGCCAAGCCACAGAGTGCGACGAGACACAGGAGACAGGTTGGATGGGGAGGCTGTTGACAACAGCCGTCTTGAAAACCATGACCAGTGGGCTGGGCGGAGCTGTTCTTAAGTCTTTGGAGTATTGAACAGCTACTTTGTGCCCAGCACTACTCTGGGTACTGGGGATTCATGGGGATGAAGATAGGCTTCTATTCAATATATAAGACAGAAAATAGTTCTAGAATGTGCTGAAAAGAATTGGTAAGTGCTCAGAAACAAAAATAAAGTTGGGGGAAAGGGGAGAGATGGGGACAGGGGCCATGGGTACAGGGAGAGAAAAGTGAAGAGAAAAAAATCTTCATGGACCTGCAACATCGGCGTGGCCCAGGAGCTTGTTCCAAAGCCCCACCCACCTCAGACCTGCAGAATCAGAGGCAAGGCCCAAGAGTCTGTGTTTTAACGGGCCTCGGTGGTGATTCTGACCAACACTCAAGGTTGAGAACCACTGGGATGCGGAATACTGGGGTAGGGACAGGATACCATGGCCCTGATGTGGGCATGGGCTGTTTTAGAGTGGGCAGTAAGCTAGGTGTGGTGGCTAACACCTGTAATCCCAGCACTTTGGGAGGCCAAGGCAAGAAGATTGCTTGAGCCCAGGAGTTCGAGACCTGCCTGGGCAACATAGTGAGACCTGTCTCTACAAAAAAAAACACAAAAATTAGCCAGGCATGGTGGTGTGTGCCAGTTACTTGGGAGGCTGAGGCAACAGAATTGCTTGAACCTGGGAGGCGGAGGTTGCAGTGAGCCGAGATCCGGCCACTGCACTCCAGCCTGGGCAAGGCAGCGAGACTCTCTGTCTCAAAAAAAAAAGAAAAGAGTAGGCTGTCAAGGAAGGCCTCACTAACGAGGTGATCTGACGAAGGAGCAAGCTAGAGAAAAGCACAGTTCTCAGCCAGAGGGAACAGGAAGTGCAAAGTGGCTGCAGGGTGGTGAGGGGACACCCAGGAGCTGAAGCAGGAGGAGGAAGAGGCTGGGGAGGGCATGCTGGCCCTTTGGATCTTGTTCTAAGAACAGGGGAAACCGTGGCCGGGCGCAGTGGCTCAAGCCTGTAATCCCAACACTTTGGGAGGCCGAGACGGGCAGATTATGAGGTCAGGAGATCGAGACCATCCTGGCTAACACAGTGAAACCCCGTCTCTACTAAAAAATACAAAAAACTAGCCGGGCGAGGTGGCAGGCACCTGTAGTCCCAGCTATTCAGGAGGCTGAGGCAGGAGAATGGCGTGAACTCGGGAGGCGGAGCTTACAGTGAACTGAGATCCGGCCACTGCACTCCAGTCTGGGCGACAGAGCGAGACTCCGTCTCAAAAAATACATATTAAAAAAAATAAAAGAACAGGGGAAAGCATTAGAGGGTCTTCACCTGGAGGCTGGCATAGCTTGGTTTACCTGCAAGAAGAGCCCCCCTGGCTGTCCTGGGGAGACTGGGATATGCAGAGGGGAGGCAGGGAGGTGAGCCAGGAGGCTGCTGTGCTTCCCAGGGAGGTAGTGGGTAGCTCAGACCAGTGGAAAGTGCAGTTAGGCAAGAAGCAAGAGGCCTCCCAAGGGGCCGGTGATCAGCCAGGCTGCTTCTCCTTCAGGTTCCTTTAGCAAATTTGTGAATGTGATATCAGCCAGGACGGCCATTGGCCACGACCGGAAAGGGCAGCTGGTGCTCTTTCATGCAGACGGCCAAACGGAGCAGCGTGGGTGAGTCCTGGGAGCTGAGGCCCCCTGGCTGGGGCTCAGTCCTGCTGGGAGGAACGTTGACCCAATGACAGCCAGACGTTGACCCTCTGACTCGACCTGCTTTCTGGGATGTTCACACCTATCTGACCCCCCTCCCAGGGCCCCCCCGCCTACCCTCCCACAGGATGAGGGTCCTGAGATCTTTCCCAGTTCCAAGAACTCAACATCTCCAGCTTTAGGCCTCACCTTTCCTGAACCCTAGTTAGGATACAAGGAAATGGTCACAAAGTTAGCAGGGAGCAGACCTTGGTTCCATCCCCAGCTCAGCCATCCTATGCCGTAGACAAGTCACTCAGCCTCCCTCAGCCGCATTTCTATCCCCTGTAAAGAGAGTGTATTGCTTTACTCTGGCTGCATAGCTAGCACACATTTAGCAACACTCAACAGGGAATGTTCTTTTGTTTGTTTCTTTGAGGCAGGGTCTTACTCCGTCGCCCAGGCTGGAGTGCAGTGTTGCAGTCTCAGCTCACTGCAACCTCTACCTCTCGGGTTCAAGTGATCCTCCCACCTCAGCCTCCCGAGTAGCTGGGATTACAGGAACCCGCCACCACGCCCGGCTAATTTTTATATTTTTAGTACAGATGGGGGGGGGGTTCATCATGTTGGCCAGGCTGGTCTCGAACTCCTGACCTAAGGTGATCCATCTACCACAGCCTTCCAAAGTGCTGGAATTGCCAACGTGAGTCACCGCACCTGGCTAATTTTTGTATTTTTAGTAGACACAGGATTTTATCATGTTGGCCAGGCTGGTCGACTTGGAATGTTCTATGTTCAGGGTATCCCATGGACAAAACCAAGATGCTGGTCAGGCAGGGCTCTCGGATCTGGAAAGAATCCTCTTGTTTAGGTTATTGGCAGAATCCACGTCCCCTCAGTTGGGGGACTGAGGTCTTAGTTTCCCTCCTAGCCGCAGTCTGGGGCCTCAGCTCCTTCAGGCTGCCCAGGTTCCTTCCCACGTGTGTCCCCTCCCCAAGTTGTCCAGCCCACCCTCTCATCCCCCTCTTATTTCAAATCTCATTTCCTTTTCTGCCACCAGCCAGAGAAGGTTCTCTGTGTTGAACGGCTCCTGTGATTCCAGTGGCCCCACCCAGATCCTCCAGGCCGTTTCCCCTCCCTTAAGGATGCCTGTGCCATGTAACAGCACAGGCATGGGTGTGATCTCACGTGTTCACAGCTTCTGGGGGCTAGGACGAGACATGCTTGAGGATGGGGGCCGCTTAGAAATGTGCCTGCACTGTGGGCGTGACGCTGTGCACTGCGGAAGGAGAAGGAGTTAAATCGGAAACGATGGTGGGCGCTGAGCCTGAACAATGCCACTTTGTGCCGCAGCATCAACCTGTGGGAAATGGCGGAGTTCCTGCTGAAACAGGACGTGGTCAACGCCATCAACCTGGATGGGGGTGGCTCTGCCACCTTCGTGCTCAATGGGACCTTGGCCAGTTATCCGTCAGATCACTGGTAAGCACGTGAAAGCCGCCATCATGAGGGCTGCAGTCCAGGTCTGCCCCAGCCTGTCTCATTCAGCCAATAGTGAGTGCCTGCTGTGTGCCAGGCCCTGGGGGTTCAAGAGTGAGCAGAAAATGCTACAGTCCCTCCCCCAGGATGCCAGTACTACCCCGGCCTAGGAACAGGGGTCAGTCGGCCAACAAAGACCTCCCTGAGGATAACAGAATAAGAACTGAGATTAGAAGGAGGTGGTAGTGGGGTGGTGGGGGGGGGGGAGACTCTTCCGGGCAGACGGCACCACATGTGAAAGGCCTAGGGCTGGGAGGGATTGTAGGAAGCAGAGGAACCTATAAAAGGCTGGAGAGGGGCCGGGCACAGCGGCTCTCGCCTGGAATCCCAGTGCTTTGGGAGGACGAGGTGGGAGGATTGCTTGAGCCCAAGAGTTCAAGACCAGCCTGGGCAACATAGTGAGACCCCATCTCTACAAAGGATAAAAAAATTAGCTGGGCGTGATGGCGCACATCTTACGGTTACAGCTGCTCAGGAGGTTCAGGTGGAAGGATCACAATACCTCATCTCAGAAATAAATAGAGAGACCCCATCTCATAGGTAGGGAGGCAGACAGACAAGAACAGAGAGAGGGGCGGTGGGGGCTGCCCTGGAGGGGGTTAAAGGGCCGTCTGGGCGTGGCCTCTCCTCACACATCACATCCCTCTACAGCCAGGACAACATGTGGCGCTGTCCCCGCCAAGTGTCCACCGTGGTGTGTGTGCACGAACCCCGCTGCCAGCCGCCTGACTGCCACGGCCACGGGACCTGCGTGGACGGGCACTGCCAGTGCACCGGGCACTTCTGGCGGGGTCCCAGCTGCGGCGAGCTGGACTGTGGCCCCTCTAACTGCAGCCAGCACGGCCTGTGCACAGAGAGTGAGTGGGGGTTCTGGGGAGGGGTCTGTGCCCAGCCCTGCCTTGCCCTGGGCCCTCACCTGGCCTCCCCGGTCTTATCTCGGCAGCTGGCTGCCGCTGTGATGCCGGTTGGACCGGGTCCAACTGCAGTGAAGGTAGGAGCTGCCACGCCACTGGCGGGTGGGGAGACGGTGGCCCCGGCAGCCCCCCCCACTAGCCCTCTGCTGCCTCTGTCCCCACCTTCTGGTCTGAGAACAGCTTGCCTCTTGTTTTCTGCCCCTGCCTCACCTGCAAGTCACTGCATGATTCCCTGTGGCCCATTCCACAAAGGGCTCCAGCTCCAGTGCCCACCTTAAATCCGGGATGATCTCATCTTGAGATCCCAACTGAAGTACCTCTGCAGAGATTCTGCTTCCACATAAGGTCTCGTTCAGGGGCTAGCCCACGGAGGGCAGGGGATGCTTCGCCTTCAGCCCAGCTCTGTACACATGGGCCAGGGTATCCTGTCCTGTCAAGAAAGGCTCTGACATGGGAGGCCCCAACCTCTGTCCTCTCTCCTCCCTTCTCCCATCTCCTTTCCATAGAGTGTCCCCTTGGCTGGCACGGGCCGGGCTGCCAGAGGCCTTGTGAGTGTGAGCGCCATTGTCCCTGTGACCCCAAGACTGGCAACTGCAGCATCTCTGGAGGTACCTGCCCCTCCGAGGGGAGGGGGTTGGGCGGACGCTCCTGCTGCGGCCCCTTCAGTCTGTCTCTGGTATGTTACAGTAAAGCAGTGTCTCCAGCCATCTGAAGCCACCCTGAGGGCAGGAGAAGTCTCCTTTTTCAGCAGGTAGGTGCTTCTGTGGGAGCTGGGGCCAAGATGGGAGGAATCCCCCTTTTCTCCTGCACCCTTCCCCTGTGAGGTCCATCTCCACCCTTGCCCCCTGCCAGCTCCCTGTCTTAGAGGAAGGGGAACCAGCTCTCCCCACTGTCTGCTTTGGGGACCCTGGAGCAGAGCCCAGGGCCTCTGAGTACCCAGCCTCTATTGTCAGCATCCCCCTTGGAGCTCAGAATGCAAACTGGGCTAGATGAGATCCCAGGGTGGGGGCAGGGCGTTTCTTCATTCTGTCATCCGGGCGGAAGTGCTGTGGTACAGTCAGCTCACTGCGATCCTCCCGCCTCAGCTTCCCAAGTAGCTAGGACGACAGGCACATACCCCCGCATGCAGCTAATTTTATTTTTTACTGTTTTTTAGAGATAGGATCTCACTGTGTTGCACAGACGAGGTGCACAGTCCTGGGCTCAAGTGATCCTCTCACCTCGGCCTCCCAGCCCCCATGCCTAGCCTCCAGTTGTGTTTTATTTGGCTTACACAATTTTTAAAAATTTAAAATACATTAGCAGCATCTGAAAAGCAGTAACATTCACATGTTTTTAAACTTTTTTTTTTTTTTTTTGAGACGACGTCTCACTCTGTCACCCACGCTGGAGTACAGTGGTGTGATCTCAGCTCACCACAACCTCCGCCTCCTGGGTTCAGGCGATTCTTGTGCCTCAGTCTCCTTAGTAGCTGGGATTACAGGTGCCCAGCTAATTTTCATATTTTTAGTAGAGACGGGATTTCACCATGTTGGCCAGGCTGGTCTTGAACTCCTGACCTCAAGTGATCCACCCGCCTCAGCCTCCCAAAGTGCTGGGATTCCAGGCCCAGCCTTAAAAACTTTTTTAGTGGCTTCTCTTAAAATATCAGGCCAGGTGTGGTGGCTCACACCTGTAATCCTAGCACTTTGAGAGGCTGAGGCGGGTGGATCACTTGAGGTCAGGAGTTCAAGACCAGCCTGGCCAACATGGTGAAACCTGGTCTCTACTAAAATTATGAAAATTAGCCAGGCATGGTCATTCAAGCCTGTAGTCCTGCTCGGGACGCTGAGGCAGGGGCATCGTTTGAACCCGGGAGGCGGAGCTTGCAGTGAGCCGAGATCGTGCCACTGCACTCCAGCCTGGGCAACAGAATGAGACTCTACCTCAAAAAAAAAAAAAAAATCAGGAGATGGGGCAGCACGGACCTGCACTGCATGTCATGACTGCCTCTGCTGTTCCCTACACATGTCTTAAATGTTGCCCCATCCCCACCTCGTCCATTTTGCTCAAAACATGCCCTGTGTGGTCCCTGGAGGCACCTGATTGAGTGCTGTCTCTACTGGGTGGAGGAAAGCCCCTCCAGTGCTCCCCCAGCCCCGAGTCCACCCAGCAGTCCCCCACTTGGGGCTTCTCTCCTGTCTGCAGGACCGCCTGGCTAGCCCTCACGCTGGCGCTGGCCTTCCTCCTGCTGCTCAGCGTCGCAGCGAACCTGTCCTTGCTCCTGTCCAGAGCAGAGAGGAACCGGCGCCTGCGTGGGGACTATGCATACCACCCACTGCAGGAGATGAACGGGGAGCTGCTGGCTGCAGAGAAGGAGCCGCCAGGGGGCGCCCACAACCCCTTCAAGGACTGAAGCCTCAAGCTGCCCGGAGTGGCACATCCCGAAAGCTTGTTTCCCCACCGTCTGGCTTCTGCAGGGGAAATTTCAAGGCCGCTGGCGTGGACCATCTGGGTGTCCTCAGCCCCTGTGGGGCAGCCAAGTTCCTGATAGCACTTGTGCCTCAGCCCCTCACCTGGCCACCTGCCAGGGCACCTGTGACTGTAGCAATACCATGCTCCCTGGACTCAGCCGCCTGCTTCCTGCCTGCCTGCCTGTGTCTGCTGCCGAGAAGCCTGTGCCCCCGGGAGGGCTGCTGCACTGCCAAAGAGCCTCCCACCTCCTGGGGAAGGGGGAGGGGCTGCCAATGAACCAAGCCCAGTGACCACATCATGACAAGACAGCACATCCCGGCCAGCGCCCCGGCTGGGGTGGGTTAAAGGGACGAGTCTGCCTTCCCGGCGGTGACACAGGACCCCTTTTCTACACACCTCATCACAGGATTTGCCAACTAGAATTCGATTTCCTGTCATAGGAAACTCCTTGGAAGAAGAGTGGGGGATGAAATCATGTTTACAGACCTATTTTGTCATCCTGCTGCCAATAACTTTTTTTAATCACTTGAATAAATTGATATAATAAAAGAAGCCACCAGGTGGTGTCTGGATTCTGAATCATGGACTTCAGGGCGCTGCTAGGGCTTAGCAGGTGTAGTTTATCCCTAAACAGGTCACAGCGGTGTCCCGGAGCCAAGTCCCGTTCCCTGCTTGTTTAATCCAGTGCTTTTCAAACTTCAATATGCACAGGTCACGAGGCGATCTTGTTAAAATGCAGATTTGGGCCTGGGGTGAGGCAAGCAATTCTGCACTTCCAACAAGCTTGCAGGCGATGCTGATGCTTCAGGTCCCCAGACCACACTACTTGTCTTTCTTAGAAACAGGGTCTCGCTCTGTTGCCCTGGCTGGAGTGTAATGGCACTATCTCGGCTCGCTGCAACCTTGACCTCCTGGGCTCAAGTGATTCTCCCACCTCAGCCTCAAGTAGCTAGGACTATAGGCACATGCCACCATGCCCAGCTAATTTTTTTTTTTTTTTTTTGAGACGGAGTCTCCCTCTGTAGCCCAGGCTGGAGTGCAGTGGCCGGATCTCAGCTCACTGCAAGCTCCGCCTCCCGGGTTCGTGCCATTCTCCAGCCTCAGCCTCCCCAGTAGCTGGGACTACAGGCGCCTGCCACCTCGCCTGGCTAGTTTTTTGTATTTTTTAGTAGAGACGGGGTTTCACTGTGTTAGCCAGGATGGTCTCGATCTCCTGACCTCGTGATCCGCCTGTCTCGGCCTCCCAAAGTGCTGGGATTACAGGCTTGAGCCACCGTGTCCGGCCTCTAATTTCTTTTTAATTTGTCATCGTGATATTGATTTTCTTTGCCTGCCCAACATCCAGTCTCTTATAGCAACAGTCCTATCTTAGGCTGGGATTCCCCAGACGCAGAAACTAAGACAAGGAGGTGAAAGCAAGTAGTTTATTGGGGAGGTGGCCCCAGGAAGCACTGGTAGAGGACAGGGAGGGAAGTCAGCCTGTGCAGGGTGCAGGAGTGAGTAGGTCTATACTGTAGGCAACAGGGGCTCAGTCCTGCAGGGGGCCTCTGGGAGAGTTGGTAGAACAGGTCTCGGTTGTGCCTTTCAAGGGTGAGGAAGCTGGCATATTTATCAGCCAACACCCATTCATCATTGGTTGAGGGCTGCTCCTGGGGTTTGACTCCCTGGCAGTGCCAGCCTGCCCTACCCAGAGACCGAGCGTGCCCTGGCAACCACAGGGAGCTATGGGAAAGTTGCAGCATCTTGCAACATGAAGTCCTCCATGGTAATGACAGTGCCCAGGGAGGTGGCCACTCCTGCCTCCCGCTCCAGGTCCTATCTAAGGTCTGCAGTCCAAAATCTAAATGCCTGAGCCCCAAAATGTGCCTCTCCTATAATAGTACAAGTGTCACATGTTTGGGGTTGCCAGAGACCCCCAAACCGAGGAGTCCTGGCTGTGAGCGTGTTGCTTTCAGGGTAGTACCTGTCCCCCATTCTCCAGGTAGTTTGGGTGGCACTGTCTTCTCACCCCAAGTTGCAGGTGGGCCTCACAGTTGGGTCCAGAGTTAGGCACTTGCCCCAGGTCAGCCAGTCGGAGTCCACCCTGGAACTTCTGCTGCAGATGAAAGAAGAAACTCTCTCTGCTGGGACTAACTTCCCAGGTTAGACACAAGGAAGGCCACAAGGTGGGCCCAAGGTGGGCCACAAGGAGAAGGAATGGAAACCAACTCTTCATGTGGAGAAGACCTGATCGGAACCAAGAGATGGAGCGGTGAGCCGGTGTGGAAAAGGACTAAACTCAGGGTGGGGGAGGAGACATGATTTGAATGCCTGGATCCAGCTGTACCTGAAGTGAGATCATTCTTGGACTTCCCAATTACATGAACCCATAAATTCCCATTTTTTGCTTGAGGCAATTCGTATTGGGTTTTGGGGTCTCCTGCAACCCAAAACGTGTGACACTTGTATTGTTACAGGAGAGGCACATTTGGGGGCTCAGGCATTTAGATTTTGGACTACAGACCTTAGATAGGACATGGAGCAGGAGGCAGAAGTGTCTGAGATTCCAGGACCTACCTATGGTGGTGGTGGGGACACAAATGTACAAGAGCTAAAGTCATCAAGCTGCAGGCGAGCTGGCTGGGGATGCAGGAGCTCCAATCCTGGCAGTGCAAGAGTCTCCCCCTGCTCCGATCCCAGCAACGCAAGGGTCCCCTCCCCCACCCACAGTAGTGACTCAAGACCCCCAGGCACAGGCACGGGAGTCTTGGACGGCAGACTGAAGACTCTGCAGCCCAACTGGGAACCCTGAGAGTTCCACGTGCTGGGCCATCGCCATGGTGACACGTCTCAGCTGCTGGGGTGCTCTGCACAGGACTTTAGTATTCAGAAAGACCCCAGAAAGGATCTCATCCTGGTGTCAGTGGGTGAGCTTTCAAAGACTCTTTGGGATCCCACAGTGAACGCCATTCGTGTGTGTGTCCTGAGTTCTCACGGGATTCTCCAAAGAGTCTGTGTCTGAAAAATAAAATTCTGGCTCAGAGGTTTCAAATTGTGCTTTTGGCCAGCTTGGGCAACATGGCCCCGCCGCTACAAAAATACAAAAATTAGGCACGGTGGTGCACACCTGTGGTTCCAGCTACTTGGGGCTGAGGTGGGAGGGTCGCTTGAGCCCAGGAGGTTGGGGCTACCGTGAACCATGATCGTGCCACCGCACTCCAACCTGGGTGACAGAGTGAGACCCTGTCTCAAAAAAAAAAATGTGATTTTTGGGAAGCCGCATGCCTCTAAAATGCCTTGTGGGGGGCTGAGCACTAAGGGAGGCAGGGAAGTGAGCGGGACAAGTTGGCAGCCACAGCCTCTGACATCCCTGAAGGCCCTGGCTCCCTTCCTCCCAGGCCCTGCCCCAGCTCCCACGGCAGCTGCTTGCGTCCAACCTGGCTCCGCAGAGGTCCCAGGGATCTGTGCCCCAAGAACTGATCCCAGAGGCAGCCTCTGGGTCACAGGGAGCCATGGGCATGTTTGGCCTGCTCTGGGTCCAGGCCCCAGGAGGTCTCCAGGGCAGCGCTGTGGCTGAGACAGGCATCAGCAGGGCCCCGCAGCTCAGGCCTGATCCCAGCTCCCGCCCACCCTCCGGAGCTCTGTCCTCCCCCACAGGGCTGTTCTTTCTCACCCGCCGCACCCACGAATCAGCTGGCTGTTCCTTTGAAACCCACCACCCACAGTTTCAGAGAAATCCACGGAAGAGTCACCGCCAATGAACACACGCAAGTGCAAGCCGCCTCCTCTCCCCTGATGAGCTGTGCTGGGCAGGGCTGGGGAGCAGAAGCTACGTGGACGGATGACCCTCGCGCCATCACACAAAACACCACACCTGCTCTGCTCTCACAAGTGACAACCCCAGCCACCAGCTCCAAAACGAGTCCCAGGGTCTGTGTGGCAGCCAGCTCCACTCTCCGTGCCCCGAGAGAGCTCACGGGAAGGACAGGTGGCACCCTGGACAGGGCCCATCACAGCCTTCTGACGGCAGGACTGTGGCTGTCTTGGGATGCAGCTCTCCAGGACACCAGGTCTGGCACTTTGGTAAAACCCCAGGGGGAGGGCAGAGCAGCCCAGGAGAGATGGACGCCAGGGCCCTCACTTTCACCTGGGTACCTGGCCGGTAAAATTCCAGCAGTGCTGGGTGGACCCAGAGATTTTCACATCTGTTTAATGCAGATACAACTGTGTGCCTGGTTATCTATTGTATGCATACATAGTAAGTTGAGTCGCATGCCCCAGAATTCATGTCCATCTGGAACCTTAAAATGTGACCTCGCTTGGAAATAGGAAATAAGAGCTTTGCAGGTGTAATTAGTTAAGGATCTCAAGATGTTACACTGGACTTAGGATGCGTCCTAAATCCAATGACTGGTGTCCCTACAAGAGGAGGAAACACAGAGAGAGAGGAAGGCCATATGATGATGGAGGCAGAGACTGGAGTGATGCGACCACAAGCCACGAGGTGCCACTAGACACTGGAAGAGGCAAGGAAGGGTCCTCCCCTCCAGCCTTCAGAGGGAGCAGGTCCTGCCTCCACGTTCATTCCGGACTTGCAGCCACTAAAACATTGCTGTTGTTTTAAGCTACTAAGCGTGTGATAATTTGTCACTGCGACCCTAGGAAACTGATACAGTATAATTCTGCTTTGTATATAAAAATTGATAAAAATTATAATCCTCCTTCACATGGCCCAATAACCAATCTTGAGATCCTTAACTAATTACATCTGCAAAAACCTTATTTCCAAATGAGGTCGCATTCTAAGGTTCTAGCTGGACATGAATTTGGGGACGTGCTAGCCAATCCATTACATATGCATACAATATGTATAATACGCAGTTATACCTGTATTAAACAGATATGCAGCCCCTTGGGGGTGATGTCACTCCCATTTCAAATGCTGTAAAGCAAGGGTGTCCAATCTTTTGGCTTCCCTGGGCCACAATGGAACAAGAATTGTCTTGGGCCACACATAAAATACACTAACGATAGCTGATGAGCTGAAAAGACAAACACAGACACAAACACTGAATGTTTCAAGAAAGTTTACGAACTTGTGTCGGGGTACATTCAAAGCAGTCCGGGGCCGCATGCAGCCCGCAGGCCACAGGCTGAACAAGCTCGCTCTAAAGTCTTTTAAACAACAGCTGGAAAATTCTTGAACGAGCCCAGGGGAAACCTCCAGGGTTTCAGGAAGCTGACAATGCAAGCTTATCCAAATGGAAAACGTTTCACGCTGCTGGTTGGAGCAAATGATCAGGCAAACAAAAAAAAGCCATCGTGTTTCACTGACTCAAAGAGACTTTGTTGAAAGGAATTACACTATTCTCAGTGAACAATTAATTTTACAGTGGGGAGGGGGAATTCCACAGAGTGCAGGGTGGAAAAAAAGAATCTCAAACTCTCCATTTGCAACCTCTGGGAAAAAACATCTTCTAACTGCCAAGGGAAATACCACTCAGAATACACTCCTTCAGATGAGTGGATTTGCCCAGAAAACACAAGCAGATTCTTTCTTTTCTTTTCTTTCTTTTTGAGACAGGGTCTTGCTTTGTCACCCAGGATGGAGTGCAGTGGTGGGATCATGGCTCACTCCAGCCTTGACCTCCAAGCAATCCTCCTGCCTCAGCCTCCTAAGCAGCTGAGACTATAGGTGCGCACCACCACACCTGGCTCATTTTTAAATTTTTTGTAGAGACAGGGTCTCACTAGATTGCCCAGGCTGGTCTTGAACTGCACTCAAGCGATCTGCCAGCCTCCGCCTCCCAAAGTGCTGGGATTATAGACATGAGCCACCGCGCCCGGCCCACACAAGCGGTTTCTAAAAGAGAAAGGCTGCACCCCCAACTCAGAGGGCAATAGTTCTTGACATCTACTTTTCTCTGGATGCAATCATGAAAAACAGTGATAGGGAACCTCAGGAAGAAAACTGGAGTCTTTGGAAGAGAAGCATGAAGTAATCAGAATGACCACTGACATGAATGGAGCGCTTTCTGTGTTCTGGGAGCTGTGCTAAAAGCTTTACAGCTACTCACTCATTTCTTCCCACTAGAACCTATTGAGGTAGGCACTGCTTTCCTCACTTTACAGATGAGGAAACTGAGGCACAGAGAGGTTAAGTCACCTGGTCAAAGTTACACAGCTAGTGAAAGGAAGGCTAGGGTTTGAGTCCTGGCCTAAATTCAAGGCCCAGGTGCCCAAACACCAACAGTCATGCTGTCTGCGGGTTGCTTCTGTCCTGGTCACAATGGATTAACAAACTAATGATGTAAGAAGCCCAAGCCAAGGCACTTCCAGCCTTTGGCTCAGGGGAAATTCAAAAGCCAAAAGCTTGGCAATCCCTTCCTTGGATTATGTTTAATTCCAGGCCTCCCAAAGGCAAGAAGAATGACCTTGATGATGCTTGAAGGTGGGTCCCCAAGACCTCCACGTGGGAGGAGTGCCAGCCGTACTACATGCCTCCATAGATACCTGCTGATTCTGTAGTCCAGCTTCTCTTGTCCATTGGGGGACTGGCCCTCCGCAATCCTCCTGCTGCTTCTGGAGGGAATGTCAATCACAGGACCCTAGTTCCTCGCCAGTGTGGCCCATGGGAATGAGCATGTGACTCAAGCTGGGCCAGTCAGAGCCTTCCATGAGATTTGAGACAGAAAAGCGTCCCTTAGAGAGTGTGAATCCTGAAGTTACAGGCTCGGGGCTGCTGGCAGTCATCTTTCCCGCCAGGTGGAAGAAAGAATGAGGTCAGCATGCAAAGAGATGCAGAGTCAAGAGGCCTGGGTGCAGCTGAGAGGCCTGAGGACATTAAGCTCCTGGATCCAGCCATACCTGAAGCAGCAGCCACCTTCAGCCATCCTAAATACAGGACCCAGGAAATTTGCTTTGTTGCTTAAGTCAGTTTGGGCTGGTTCTTCCCTAGGGAGAGAGCACTCTCAAGGCAGAACTGAAAGGGCCTGAGATTCTTCACCCCCACGGTTAAGGGTGGACAGCTGATGGCAGACACCCCCTACCTCTGGAACAGGCAGCTCCAGCTTCCTCCAGTAAAAGTCTTCTGCGTCCTTCTCTGGGGCTACACAATAAATGTATGAAGACTGCCAGGGCAGCTTATCGCAGCATACTTGTAGGATAACACCTAGTTTTTAAGAGAAAAGCTGGAAAATGCACTTAAAGACAGTTGAAAATATTGCAAGTTGCTCTCAGCAATAAATGCCCAGTGACAAGGGAGCAATTAGTTTTGAGAACGTCTCCTTCCAATCAGTCGGTCTCTTATGCACACATGTGCACACACACCTTGACACAGGGTGCAAAGCAATCTATTTTGTTCAGATACCTGAGAAGCAGACAGAGAGCCAGCAGGAAGGTGGGCAAGGCTCCCTCCCAGCAGAAAGAAGGATGTGTCTGAAAATATGACCCTTTCTCTCTGCCCTGGGTTTGGGGTTGAGGCTGGCATGGATATAAGTCTCCTGGCCCTGCATGCTGAGCCTCCATAAAGATGATTCTTGTGGCCACAAAACCACCCCTTGGCTCAGTTACTCCGTCAGAGATAAGCCCCAATTCTAAGCAAGGCCAGGAGACAAGGGTGCCAGCCACTGGTGACAGAGCCATGTCAGTGAGGCTCCTGTCACGCAGGTCATGAAGATGTGTAATGTGGGCTGGGTGCAAGTTGATGGGGTAGGGACTAGAGTGGCCCGATCCAGGGGTGCAGAGTTGTTGCCTTCATCCAACAATAGTGACCCTATTCTGCCGGTGCTCCCAAATGCCTAAGGGAAGCCAGAAATCCTGATTTTGATGTGGAATGCCCCAATTTTTAAACCATTCTAAAGGCAAAAAAGCAACACTAAAAGCAGGCCAGATCAGGCTTCAAGTTGGTTACCCCTGACTGGCTGCCTTTTGGGGAACCCAGGAAAGGAAAGGAGAAATGTCTCAGGCCCCAAGGAGACCCAAGACGCTCCTGTGTAGTAAAACTAGGGAAAGTCATGTCAATATTGAACCTAGTTCCAGAGTCATATCTGCCCCAGAGCAAACGCAACAGCCTCCACTCCCAGGGAGAGTCGGGACTCTGTGTTAAGACCCTGGATCTAGCCTTACCTGAAGCAAGCCCTCCTAGACTGGCCAGTTCTATGCACCCAGGAATTGTCACCCTTTTGTGTTTAAGCACCTGGGCATGGGTCTCTGTGGCTTACAGCCAAAAACAGTCATAATTAAACAGTTCCCTAGGAGCGAAAGGCATCTCAGTGGGGTGTACAGACAGCCTCAGTAACCCCATCGCTGTCTGGAACTTAGCAGAAACCCAGGGTTCTCCCACCCTCTCCAATCAGGGATGGTCAGGGTTAGGCCATGCTGGCCACGTGCAGGGGACATGGATTTTCGGTTCGGGATGTGCTGTTCCCCATAAAGAGCAGTGCCTGTAACTCACTGAACTGCTCACCAAGCACATCTTGATACTGCATAACGGAACGTTACGCAACCAGATGCGAAGGTGAACACCCTACATTTCTGCCTCCCCAGCATCCTTCCTCCTTCTTCTTAGGGGGAACCCCAATACTCCTTGAGGCACCCGTTAGCCCTTTTCAGAGCAAGAGGTTGGTTCCAGAGACGTACATGTGATCCAGGCTGACCAATCACTGCACCTCACTGCAACCCTGGATCGCAGTGATTGGTCCAGATTGGGCATGACCCTGCTGGCCAATCAGCATTCTCCAGTGTCCCTGGCAACGGTGATTGGTTCAGGAAGTGATCTGGGAACCGCCCCCCCCTTCCAGGCTAAGACTTAACTCTGGGAAGTGGGTTGGAGCCTTTGGTAGGAAGAGGATCCCTTATGCAGCCGAGCTGCGGGGAGGAGAAGGGCACCTAATAGCGATGGTCCCCTGCATGGCGAAAGCAGAGCAAGAGGTGGACAGAGGGGAGATGGGCCTGGCTGACATCGCTAAGCCTGGATGTCCCAAAGGTGTGGTATGGTAGACATAGACACCCCGGCCTTGGCTTGGTCTTCCTTCCACGAAGCCAGAAGGAGATGGTTCTGTCCTTGCAACTTCAAGATCCCTGACACCACACACAGGCCAGGCCTGGATCCTCGCCATCCGCTCCAGACACCCCAATTTGGGCAGCATCTAGGCCTAGGGCTCTAGCCCACATGGTTCCAGGCCCTGCAGTTAGCTGGCTTCTCATTCTGGACACTGGAGGTGAGCGGGCGGCCCTGAAACACTGGGCCTGGCTATCTGGAGACCAGGGAGCTGCTATGAGACTGGCCTGAGGAGGAGGACGAGGTGGCTGCGCTGAGCTGGGAGAAGCCGCTGGTGCAGGATTCCAGGCTGGACATGGAGCCTCTGGGGAGGAAGGACGTGGCACACGTTACCCTCTCGCAGTAACAAGGCCCTTGGGCTGACCTACAGCAGTGGAAAAGCTGTTGATGCTGCAAATCAGGCCCCAGGGCCCCAGGCCAATGCAGAAGGAAAAGCAAGTGACACCATGAAGAGAAAAGCGCTACCCAATTCCCCACACCCCCATCTCCCCACACGGAGCCCAGCCTGCCACAGACCCATCACGGGCTCCCCTGGCCTGAGGCCCTTGCATGGCCCTAAGGCTGCCACAGCCTGGGGAGTCCCTGGCCCTGTCTCCCGTCTCACTCCTTCCTTGCTCTTTGCACTCAAACTCCATAGTCCTCCTCCTAGCTCTTACAGTGGCCTTCGTGTGCGCTGAGCCTGAGGCAGAAGCCCCTTCTCTCCTCCCCAAGCTGTCTGGTTAACTCCAAACCTCAGGGCAGTGCCATCCTTGAGAACTTTCTTTTCTTGTGTAGAGTTGGGGCTGTCACTATGCTGCCCAGCCTGGTCTCGAACTCCTGGGCTCAAGCGATCCTCGGGCCTCGGCCTCCCAAAGCACTTGGATTACAGGCGTGAAGCACCATGCCCAGCCTCCAAGAACTTTCTGCAATGAATGTGCTCTACATCTGCACAGTCCAACACACCAACCACTGGCCACATGGGCTGGTGGTCACCTGAAATGTGGCCCATGCGACTGAGGCACTAAATTGTTCCTTTTATTTCATTCTGCTTGCTAAGTTAAATTGCTGCAGGTGGCTAGCAGTGACCAGATGGGACAGTGCAGCTTTAGGGCCTTGCTTCTCAAAGCATGGTCTGGGAACTGGCAGCACCAGCAGTGCCCAGTGCTTGTTAGAGATGCAGAACCTTGCCAGGTGCCATGGCTCATGCCTGTCATCCCAGCACTTTGAGAGGCTAACATGGTGAAACTGGTCTCCACTAAAAATATACACATTAGCTGGGCGTAGTGGTACGCACCTGTAATCCCAGCTACTCAGGAGGCTGAGGCATGAGGATTGCTTGAACCTAGGAGGTAGAGGCTGCAGTGAGTAGAGATGGTGCCACTGCACTCCAGCCTGGGTGACAGAGTGAAACTCTGTCTCAAACAAACAAACAAACAAAAAAATAGCCAGGCATGGTAGCACATGCCTATAGTGCCAGCTACTTGGGAAGCTGAGGTTGGAGAATAGCTTGAGCCCAGGAGTTCAAGGCTACAGTAAGCTAGGATTGCACCGGTGCACTCCAGCCTGCGTAACACAGTGAGACTCTGTTTCTAAAAATAAATAAATAAAAAGACCCCCTGGTGACTTGTGTGACCACCACACCACTTAGATCTCACTCCAATGTCATGTTCCATATTCCTTCCCCAACTCCCTCTCCCAAACCCAGGCCAGGCCCCTGTCCTGTGCTAAGGCTCTAGGTTATGTCCCTGAGCACCTCCTGGCTGGGCGGCTGATGTGGTTTGGCTCTACGGCCCACCCAAATCTCATCTCAAATTGTAATCCCCACGTGTTGAGGGAGGGACCTGGTGGGAGCTGATTGCCTGGTGGGAGGAAACTGCATGCCACAGCAGAAATGAAGGAGGAGATCTGGAGGAGGAGCAGGCAATTTCTTCAAGGTTTTGCATCTTGTAAAAGCGCATATGATTTTGCACAGGGGGGAAAACAGCAGTTTCCCCCATGCTGTTCTAGCGATAGTGAATAAGTTCTCATGAGGTCTGATGGTGTAAAAGTATGTGGCTTCCTTTGCAGTCTTCTCTCCTCCCCCTTTGCCTTCCGCCATGATTGTAAGTTTCCTGAGGCTTCCCCAGTCATATGGAACTGTGACTCAATTAAACCTCCTTTCTTTATAAATTACCTAGTCTCAGTAGCTCTCTCTTTTTCTCTCTCTCTCTCTCTTTCTTTTCGAGACAGAGTCTCGCTCTGTCGCCAAGGCTGGAGTGCAGTGGTGCGATCTCAGCTCACTGCAATCTCCACCTCCCAGGTTCAAGGCATTCTCCTGCCTCAGCCTCCCGAGTAGCTGGGATTACAGGTATGCGCCACCACACCCAGCTAATTTTTGTATTTTTAGTAGAGATGGGATTTCACCATGTTGGCCAGGCTAGTCTCGAACTCCTGACCTCAGATGATCTGCCCGCCTCGGCCTCCCAAAGTGCTGGGATTACAGGCATGAGCCAGCACACCCGGCCTCAGGTAGTTCTTTATAGCAGTGTGGAAACAGACTAATACAGTGACCTTGGCCATGGCATCCATCGCTGACCATAGTTATACTTGGGTGTGAGCATTTCGTCTCTGCTTCATGATGACAGACCCTATCTGTCTGGTCTCCCCACGATCCAAGCCACCACCTGCCCCCTGAGGGTGACCAGGAAACGGCCTTTGAACTGATTTTCTCATGAGGCTACAGGAGGACAGGGCAGTAAGGTCCTCTCATGGTGATCACCCTAGACAGTTTGGTGTGCAGCGTCTGGTCCAGTCCACCCCTCTGGCCTCCGCATGCCCGGCTTCAGAATCAGCCCTCCCAGAGACAGACCTCCAATGCCTGTGTCTATTCTTCTGTGTCCCCCCGGGCCTCAGCCTCTCGCCTCACACTGAGGACCGATGGCTGAAACATGCGGCTTCACAAAGAGTGAATCGCCAGCCCCCCAACAAGCTATGGGACCCCTCCTGGGATAAAGACTCTGGCCCAGTGTTCCCCACTCTGGGCTGCCCATGCCCCTGGGATCCCTGGAGCTCCACCTGGAATTTGGGGCTAGACTCAGCACCCTCCTGGAGCCTCAATTTTACCCCTACAGTAAAGAATTTAAAGCATTATTCTTGGATGAAAACTAATGCAGATCCATCAAGAAGCAGGGTGCAAAATCATACGTGCTTTCATAAAATGCAAAACCCTGAAGAAACTGCCTGCTCCGCCTCCAGACCTTTTTCTTCATTTCTGCTGTGGCATGCATACCGCATGCCCAGATGACAGGCAGCTTCCCCCAGCCATCTCATTCTCATGATAAACCCACAAGACTGGGGCTCAAGTGGTTCCCATTTAAAGGATGAAGCACCTGAGGCTCAGAGAGGTAAAGTGATTTGCCCGAGGTCACACAGCAACCAGGAAGTACTGGAGGTCTTAACCATGATACTTCCCTGTCTCTCTGAAAGCAACAACTTGGGGACAGTTGTCTAAAGGCACCCTTTTAGAATATTCTAAAATATTCCCATGGAATTCTAGGAGTGAGGGGAGGCCCACATGAGACGGTTTAAGACTCCCCTTCTCCTCCCCTCCAGGTGCTCCAAAAAGTTGAGCTTCTGTCCAGGGTTTCATTGGAAGGAAAAGCCCTGCTTCAGAAGTGGAGTTAGAGACGCAGAGCTGGGCACTCCTCATACCCTAGTGAGGGAACTCCAACCATGCCCATGCTGGGGCCCCACCCCCGGAGAAGCTGACCCAGCTGAGAGACAAGAGCCCAGGCATCTGCACTGTTAATCAGTCCCAGGGCCCTTCCTGCCCAGGCCCCGCCCCCCGGCCCCGCTCCCGAGCCCTCCTACCTGAAGTCCTCAGAGGCGAGCACCTCATAGTAGTAAAGAAGTTTGCACTTGGGGCCAGGGCTGTGCAGAGCCGTCAAGACATCGTCCACTCCTGGGAGGCTGCAGGCCACACTGCCAGGGGGGCTGTGCATTTGCCACTGGAGCAGGTAGACGCCGGGCCACCGAGTCACATGGGAGCCCTGAAACACAGCAGCCCCGCCCTGAGGCCCTGGGTCCTTCTGAGGACAGGTCGAGGGGGCTGAGCCTTCGTGGGCTTCTCATCACCAGGCTTGGAAATTGGGGCTCTTCTTGCTCTGTCCCTTTCTCCCGTCCACCAGCAAATCCTGTCAGGGCCTCTGGAAGTCATCCTTGCTATTACCCCTGTATCCCTGGGACCAGAGCCTCCCTCTTAATCTGGGAAGGAGCTGACGCCTGGCGGGGGTGCAACCTCAGGACAACAGAGGTGCTTAAACACCTGGATTTTGTGGGGTTTTTGCTCTGCTGAGTGGGATTTGCAAACCAAGGGGATTAGGAGAGGGATTTGGGCCAGGAGCTGACAGGCGCTTAGAGAGAATTTGTGGAGGGGTCAGGGAGAGTGAGAAAGGGAAGTGTTTGTTTTTACAAGAAGAGCCATTTTGGGTTGCTCTGGGTTGAGAAGTTCAGTGGGACCCAGGGGCGGCCGTGAAGGACATGCAGGACAGTCCTCCACCCTCTCCCCACCGGGAACTTCGGTGACATCGGCAGCGTCTGCCAGTGCTCATGGAGCTGGTGCTGCATGTGCATGTGTCATTTGGGGAGTCAGAGTGACGTCCCACCTGCAATGCTGGCCTCCTGGAGAATGTGGGGGTCAACAGGGGCAGCCCATATTCCGGTTACACATCCAAGTTCTGTTCCAAGACTATAGTTTTTTTTTTTTTTTTTTTTTTCCTGAGACGGAATTTCACTCTGTCACCCAGGCTGGAGTGTGATGGCACAATCTCAGCTCACTGCAACGTCCACCTCCCGGGTTCAAGCGATTCTCCTGCCTTAGCCTCCCAAGTAACTGGGATTACAGGCACATGCCACCATGCCTGGCTTATATTTTATTTTATTTTATTTTGTATTTTTAGTAGAGACAGGGTTTCACCATGTTGGCCAGGCTGGTCTCGAACTCCTTACTTCAGTTGATCCACCCGCCTCGGCCTCCCAGAGTGCTAGGATTACAGGCGTGCGCCATCGTGCCCTGCCTAAGACCTACAGTGTATTTTGTATCAGTTCTGAAACCACAGTGTGCATCAAAAATCTTGACTACTGACCTCAGAACCTTAGCACCTCCCCTTCCATCCAAACTAACTTCTAGCCCCTCCCCAGCACTCATGCTGCCCTCGTGTCCACCTGCCTTCTCCCTGCGGCTTCAATTTTGTTCTTTCTATTCCTTCCACCTGGAACATCATCCCCTCTCAACCCCTCCCAGATCCAGCCACAATTTAAGCTCTCTATCCATACTGAAGCCACTTGAATGTGTGCAGGCACCCTAGACTTCAAATTTCAACACGCTTATCCTTCCTCCTGCACGAGTTAATGCAGTGGGTTGAACAGCGTACCCCCAAAATTCATGTCCAACCAGAACCTCAGAACAGGATCTTATTTGGAAATAGGGTCTTTGTGGTTAAGGATTTAGGGTGAGGTCAGCCATGGTGGCTCACACCTCTAATCCCAGCACTTTGGGAGGCTGCTTGAGCTCAGGCGTTCAGGACCAGCCTGGGCAACACAGCAAGACCCCGTCTCTACTAAAAATACAAAACTTAGCTGGGCATGGTGGCGGGCACCTATAGCTCCAGCAACTCAGGAGGCTGCGATGGGAGGATCGCTTGAGCCCAGGAGGTGGAGGCTGTGGTGAGCTGTGATCATATCACTGCACTCCCAACCCCGTAACAGTGTCCTGATCATGGATAGAGTGAGACCCTGTCTCAGAAAAAAAAAACACCAGATTTAGAGTGGGGCCTAAACGCGATGGCTAGTGTCCTTGCAGGAGAGAGGGGAGATGTGAGACTCAGAAGAGAGACAGACAGAGAAGAAACCCCTTTAAGGACAGAGGCAGAGATTGGGGTGATGCATCTACCCGCCAATGACACCCAGGATTGCCAGGGGCCATCTAAGGCTAGGACAGAGGCGTAGAACGAACCCCTCCTTACAGCCTTCAGAGGGAGCAGGGCCCCGCCAAACACCTCCCGAGCGGTTTTGGACTTGTGACCTCCCGAACTGTGAGACAATAAATTGTGGTTGTTTTCGGCCATGTAGTTCGTGCTAACTCATTACTGCAGCCCAAGAAACAAATACAGTTAGATCCTGTAAGGAGTCCCATTTCTCAGATGGGGAAACTGAGGTTCCAGACCCTGTGCTCCTCCCCAAGACACCAGCCGCCTCTCAGCAGAGCACCCTGTGCTTTCTCGATTTTGCATGGGCTGCCGTTGGGCACATGAGCACTTCATTACGTGAGACCCTGTGTGTCTTTCCTCTGCCCTGTCCTGCAGGTTCCTGAGGCTGGGGACCAACAGCCCAGTTTGTCCTCCGCTGTATCCCCAGAAGCCTGGCACGCGGTGGACGCCCAGTGCTGCTTGGCGAGCGAATGAGTGGTCCAGAGAATGCAAACCTGGATGCTCTCCCCTTCCCGGCAGACGAGGGGAGCCTCCACACGACTGTAATCCCTGCCCAGGACCCAGCCTTTGTCGATCAGCTGCCCGCTGGCCCTGGTCCCTGGCTCCCGGGCGCCCGGCCTGGGCACCTTCTTGGCATGGTACAGGCTGAACACCACGTCCCCTCGCAGGATGTCAAAGTCCCAGGTGATGACCGACTCCCCTTCCAGAATCTCCACAGCCACCTGCGTGGAGACAGGCGAGGTCTGAGAGTCACAGCCGAGATGGGAGAGCTGGGGTTGGGAAGATGGAGGCAGCAGGGACTGTGGGTGCCCCTGGGGTCTCCTCTCCCAGGCCACACGCTCATTCCTTACAGGAATACCCTCCTCGCCTTAGTTTTCTCCTGAGACCTCACCTGCAACAGATCACTGGCATAAGAATCCTCATCTCGGCCAGGCTTGGTGGCTCACACCTGTAATCCCAACACTTTGGGACACCAAGGCAGGTGGATCACTTGAAGTCAGGGGTTCGAGACCAGCCTGGCCAACATGGTGAAACCCCATCTCTACTAAAAATACAAAAAAACCACAAAAAACAAAAAACAGCCAGGCGTGCTGGCTGGCTCCCATAATCCCAGCTACTCCGGAGACTGAGGCAGGAGAATCACTTGAACCTGGGAGGAGAGAGAGACAGAGAGGCCAGGTGCCGTGGCTCCCGCCTATAATCCCAGCACTTTGGGAGCCCAAGGCAGGCGGATCACCTGAGGTCAGGAATTCAAGACCAGCCTGGTCAACATGTTGAAACCCCATCTCTACTAAAAATACAAAAATTAGCTGGACACAGTGGCATGTGCCTGTAATTCCAGCTACTTGGGAGGCTGAGGCAGGAGAATCGCTTGAACCCGGGAGGTGGAGGTTGCAGTGAGCTGAGATCGTGCCACTGCACTCCAGCCTGGACAACAGGGCAAGACTCCATCTCAAAGAAAAAAAAATAAGAATCCTCATCTCAAGCTGTGTTTTGGGGTCACCTGACCTAAGATGACAGACCCCTAGCCCAGTGGGCCCTCCCCGGCCGGGCCCAGGCACCTCATGGGGGGCTCCGCGGAGCACACTGGCTGAATGGTAGGTCTCGCTCCACTGCCACAGCTGGTCCGTGTGCTCCTGCTCCTCTTCTGTCATATAGAGGGACTTGGGGACCAGCCCTCCTTCGGGGACATTACACTGCAGGTCAGAGATAAAGGGGAGCGGGTCAGGGCCAGTCGAGGTCTGGCTGGCCTGACCCACAGGAGGGTGCTAAGTGATCCCCGAAGCCGTTCATAACAGCAGCCTCTTACTGAGTGGGCTGTGGGCTTCCATGACCCCATTTAATCCCCAGGTCCACCCGTGCAGTGGAGACTATTATTCTTCCCGTTTCACAGAGGACGGAATGGAGGCATGCCCAAGTCACGCCACTTGCACACAGCAGAAAGTGAGTGTGCCAGGGCACAAACCCACGTTCATCACAGCCCCGTGCTCATGTCCCTTTACCCTGTGCTGGACTGACAGCCAGGCTGGGGCCTCTGCACACCGCAGCCCATAGCAGCTGCCTCTCCCCCTCAGAAGCGGGGGTGGAGCAGTCACTGCACTGAAATTGACAGATTTCCCCAAACCAAAGGCCCCCTGGATGGGCAGGCCTTGGCAGACCCACCTGCCACCACCAAACAATGATTCCCCCCACCCCGTTTCACTTGTAGAAACACTGGGATTAGCAAGCAAGGCCACTGTTCAGTGTCCTTTCACAAGCCACTCTCAGATCTGCAGAACCGTTTGCTAAAAATAAGCCGTGTGTGCCACGTATCACAAATGGAGAGAACAGACAAGCCTGGAAAAATTCCTAGGAAAAGACTTTTTTAAAATCCAGCAATGATGCAAGTTCACTGTTTGGTATTTCTGTTAGAAACGAAGAGGGCCCGGGCCACTGGGGGCCATATGAGATGACGGGGTTGTGACCTAGGGTCACCCCAGCCTGTCATTTCATCTCCAGGGGAGGCACTAAAGAGGGCTTGGACACTGCCTCCCTTGAAGGGGGATCCTGATCGTCTCAGGCTGTGTGACTGTGGGTTGCAGACTAGTCCCAGCTCCGGGGTCCAGAGCTGCAGAGACATTTGAGTCACCTCCCCTGCAGTGAGTGAGCAGGTAAACTTGTTGCTGCTTGGCAATGTCTTTGATGGGAATACAGAATGGGTAAGCCTTTGACTGGCCTAGTCTTTAGGCTTCCAGAAACTTCTACCTCATTCACTATGTTTGAAGGACCCAAAGTAAGGCCCAACCTCAAAACAGCACCACCTCTCTTTGAAGCAGCTTCTAAAGCAAGCCCTGTGGCTGCTGAGAGCCAGCAAGACCCCTGCCAGGCAGAGCGCACATGCCGCACCCAGCCCCCTCCACCTCCCAGCCCCACTCCAGGAATCCCAGCCTCCCAGCCAGCCGTGCCACCTCCTCGAGCCCAGCTCTGGCTGCGGACGTGGAAGCCTCACCACGCTCTCTCCCCCAAGGAAGTCAGGGATCACTTCTCTATCCAGATAGTCCACAAGCCCTCCGGGTCCCTGGTAGTTGCTGCCACTGTAGATGAGGAACTTCCGCCGGGTGTTCTCGTTGATGAAGGGGCTGATCTGAAACCACGACATAAGGCAAGATGGATTTTTTTTTTTTTTTTTTTTTGAGACGGAGTCTCGCTCTGCCGCCCAGGCTGGAGTGCAGTGGCCCGATCTCAGCTCACTGCAAGCTCCGCCTCCCAGGTTTATGCCATTCTCCTGCCTCAGCCTCCTGAGTAGCTAGGACTACAGGTGCCCGGCATCTCGCCCGGCTAGTTTTTTGTATTTTTGGTAGAGATGGGGTTTCACTGTGTTAGCCAGGATGGTCTCGATCTCCTGACCTCGTGATCCACCCGTCTCGGCCTCCCAAAGTGCTGCGATTACAGGCTTGAGCCACCGCGCCCGGCCAAAATGGATATTTTTTTTTATTGAGATATAATTCATACAACATAGAATTAATCATTGTAAAGCGCCCAGTTTGGTGGCTTTCAGTGCACTCACTACATTGTACAGCCAGCACCTCTACCTGGACATGTTCATCACCCCAGAAGGAAACCCCATTCCCACCCCACAGTCACTTCCCATCTCCCCTCCCCCAGCCCGGGGCAACCACCCATCTACGCTCTGTTTCTGTGGATTTGCCTATTCTGCGCGTTTTTTGTTTTTGTTTTTGTTTTGGAGACAGAGTCTCGCTCTGTCGCCCAGGCTGGAGTGCAGTGGCGCCATCTTGGCTCACTGCAACCTCCGCCTCCCAGGTTCAAGCGACTCTCTTGCCTCAGTCTCCCGAGTAGCTGGGATTACAGGCTCCCACCACCACGCCTGGCTAATTTTTGTATTTTGATTTTGTACTTTTGTATTTTCACCATGTTGGCCAGGCTGGTCTCAAACTCCTGAACTCAGGTGATCCATCCACCTCAGCCTCCCAAAGTACTAGGATTACAGGAGTGAGCCACCGCGCCCGTGCCTATTCTGTACATTTCATATAAAGGAGATTGCACAGTACATGGACTTCCCCGTCTGGCCCCTTTCACTGAGCATCATGTTTTCAAGGTCCCTCTGTGCTGCAGCATGGATCACTGCTTCCTTCCTTTTTTTTCTTTTTTTTTTTTTTTTTTTTGAGATGGAGTCTCGCTCTGTTGCCCAGGTTGGAGTGCAGTGGCATGATCTTGGCTCACTGCAAGCTCCGCCTCCCGAGTTCATGCCATTCTCCTGCCTCAGGCTCCCGAGTAGCTGGGACTACAGGCACCCGCCACCACACCCGTTTTTTTTTTTTGTTTGTTTGTATTTTTAGTAGAGACGGGATTTCACCGTGTTAGTCAGGATGGTCTTGATCTCCTGACCTTGTGATCCACCCGCCTCGGCCTCCCAAAGTGCTGTGATTACAGGCATGAGCCACCGTGTCCGGCCGCTTCCTTCTTATGGATGAATGCTATTCCATTACATGGATGGAACAGTATCCCACAGTTTGTTTATTCCAGCTGGGATCCATTTTAACACTGAGCTCTAAGCCACATGTTGATAAACAAGGAAAGAAGTGGGAGAGAGAGAAGGAAGGAAGGAGCCCTTGGCATGGCAGGAAACAGGCCAGTTCTACAGGGAATGTCACAAGCAACAGATGGATGAGGAACCTACAATCCTCCCATGTGGGGTCCTCTCCTGTCCCCAGCCCCACTGCCCTCTGTGCTGGGCCCTCTCCTGTCCCCAGCCCCACTGCCCTCTGTGCTGGGCCCTCTCCTGTCCCCAGCCCCACTGCCCCCTGTGCTGGGCCCTCTCCTGTCCCCAGCCCCACTGCCCCCTGTGCTGTGCTGGGCCCCAGGAGGCTGAGGCTGACCCCCCAGTAGCTCCCTGCCCCCACCCCCGGCCCAGCTTTCCCCAGGATTCTGCAAGGACATTCCCTCCTCTTGGGGGTGGCCAGGCTTACTGCAGTCACTGGTGCTTGGGGTCTCACCTTCCCCTGCCCACACCTCTGCAAGGAACCCCTTCAGGACACCCCTCATTTGAGCCATCTGGGTGAGGTCCACATCCAGCCAGGACCCCGGCCGATGCGCTCGCACTCCCAAAACCACCCCAAACAGCAGGTGAACTTAATTTTCCCGGAGATTAGGACAATTAGGGATAAAAAGCTTCAGAAGCAGCTCCTGCTGCCCAGCCTCACCTGAACAGAGCCTTGAAGCACCCACAAAAGCTAGACAACTTCCTGGCCCCCACCCTCCCCTGCTAATGAACCCTCCATGGGTCCCTACTGCCCCGGGACAAAGTCCCATCTTCACCATGGGCCCCTGTACATCTTCCAGCCTCCTCAGGTGCCGTTGTCCCTTTCACTCCTCTTTGCTCAGTCACCCTGGACTGTTTCTTCGATTCCTCCAAAACATTAAGCTGCATCCAGCCTCCAGGCCTTTGCTCACGCTGTGCGGCGGCCGGCTGCACCCTTCTCTTGCATGTGTATGTGTGCACGTGCACACCTGCATGCACACGTGTACCCACCGGGTTACAATATAAAGTATATTTCAGGTCAGGCTCAGTGGCTCACACCTATAATACGAACACTTTGGGAAGCCAAGGCAAGAGGACCGCTTGAGCCCAGGAATTTGAGACCCACGCTAATGGGCATGGGGGTTCTTTCTGGGGCGACAGAAATGTTCTGGGATTGGCTAGTGGTGACGGTTGCTTAACTCAGCGAATACATTAAAAACCACTGGGGTCTATACTTTAAAAGTGTGAGCTTCATGCTTTTGAGTTTCATCTCCAAAAAGTTATTAAATGAAATGAAAGAGGAAAAGAGCAGAGCTGCTCGCAGAGGGGCCTCTTCCCATCCCACGCACCCACCCCCGGGGAAGGGCCTCGCCCAGGTTCCAGCTCTTACCAGCGTCCAGAGCACGGGGAAGACGCGGGGGGCTCGCACGATGAGCAGCCGACCCAGGGTCTCGGGGTAATTGTCCTCAACCACCTCAATCATCCGCAGCAGGGCCTTCACCCCCGGCCGCCACAGGTGCCGCATGTTGAGTCCCTCCAGGTCCAGCAGGCAGGTCCAGGAGCTGTGCAGAAACGCACCAGCTCCACCTGGCTCTGCTGCCTCCCAAGGCCACCAACAGCCGCCCCACAGGGCATGAACTGGGAGGCTCTGAGAGTCAGGGCTGTGAGCAGAGCGGGGGCTTCTGCCACAGTAGGGAGCTCATGCGGTGAAGAGGGACAGAGTGTGGACTTCAGGGCTGAGCGCCCAAATTCAAGTCTCACCTCCACCCCTGAGGGTTTGGGTCAGGGCCACAGACCCACTTCCTCACAGGACAGTGGCAAAGGTAGTAACAGTCCCCATCTGAAACAACTGCTGTTAGGATCGAGTGGGATGGTATGTACAAAGCTGTCTGCAAGGACGGGCACACCGCATGCCCTCAATTAAAACTGGTTATCACAAGTGGCCATTTAGGCCTAGCGTTCCACTATTGGAACGCTAAGCGTGTGGGAGTTATTTCTATCCTACTGCTCACCAAGGTCTGATGGCAAAAATTCAAAAAATTGCAACCTCAAGCATAAATGAGTTAATTGTTGAAAAGATGCTAACTACTAAATAGAGCAGACGTGCCGAGAGCATGCACTCCACAGTCAGATGGCCAGGGTTCAAATCCCAGCTCTGCCACTTGCTGTGTGAGCTTGGTCAAGTCCTGAACCTCTCTGTGCCTCCGTTTCATTAGTACTCATTCATTAGGAAAATAACTGTTTGACTGCAGTGGCTGGTGCCTGGGAACCTTTCCCTCCCAGATTGTTTCCTTAAACCTGTGCATACCTCTCCAAAGCATTCCTTCATAACACCCCCTCATTTGAGCCATCTGGGATGAATTATGCTTCCAGCCAGGACACTAATGGATTGATTCCCAGTCCCACCCCAACATACGTGTCCTTAGAAAATCTCTAGAGATAGGCCGGGTGCAGTGGCTCACACCTGTAATCCCAGCACTTTGGGAGGCTGAGGCGGGTGGATCACAAGGTCAGGAGATCAAGACCATCCTGGCTAACATGGTGAAACCCTGTCTCTACTAAAAATAGAAAAATTAGCCGGGCGTGGTGGCGTGTGCCTGTAGTCCCAGCTACTTGGGAGGCTGAGGCGGAGCTTGCAGTGAGCCGAGATTGTGCCACTGCACTCCAGCCTGGATGACAGAGACTGTGTCTCAAAAAAAAGAAAGAAAATCTCTGGAGACCAGCCTGGCCAAGGTGGTGAAACCCCATCTCTACTAAAAATACAAAAATCAGCCAGGCGTGGCAGCAGGTGCCTATAATCCCAGCTACTTGGGAGGCTGAGGCATGAGAATCACTTGAACCCAGGAGGTGGAGGTTGGAGTGAGCCAAGATTGCACCACTGCACTCCAGCCTGGGTAACAGAATGAGACTCTGTCAAAAAAAAAAAAAAAAAAATCTCCAAACAGCAAAGGAACTTTAATTTTCACAAAGATCTGGATACTGGGGGCTGAAAAGCTGGAACAGCAGGTCCTGCCCGCCCGTGTCTCACAGGGCTGTTTAGGAGGAGGAACTAAATCAAGGTGCTTAGAAGGGCACCTGCTACACATCAAGTGCAAGATCCATGTTCGCATTATTTTTAAACCGTTATTATTTTTGAGAATCAATTTTTAAAAGCCACTTTACAGGCCGGGAGCAGAGGCTGACGCCTATAATCCCAACACGTTGGAAACAAAAAAACAAAAATTAGCTGGGCATGGTGGTGCACACTTGTAGTCCCAGATACTTGGGAGTCTGAGGTGGGAGGATTGCTCGAGCCCAGCAGGTCAAGGCCACAGTGAGCTGTGATTGCACCACTGCACTCCAGCTTGGGTGACATAGTGAGAGCCTGTCTCACAAAAAAAAAAAAAAAAATCACTTTTACAGAAGAGGAAGCTGCTGCTCAGAAAGGTTTGCCGCCTTTGGGGGCGATGCCACCATAAGTACTGGCTCCAGGAAACAGCTCGGGAACAGAAATGTGGGGGAGTCAGAGGACAGTGGGTGCCTGCAGAGGACACTGGGTGCCTGGATGTGCCATGACAGAGCCAAGGCAGAACGCGTTGTGGAGAGCTGATCTCAAAAAGCAAAGTCAAGGAGACTGTTGAGCAGAGTGGGAGGATGAAGTCTTCGAGCCGGAAGCTGGACAAGACCCCAGCCTCAAATCCAGCTCTGTCCTGACCGGTTCACAAGCTTCTGTGGGGGCCACCGCGCTGAGTCTCAGTTTCCTCATGCATAAGAAATGGGGATGCTTATGGGCCCTGCCTCAAGACCCAGAAGACCACTATAGAAACTGGGGGAGAATGAGGGCCCTGGCACGCTGCCTGGCATAGCACACACGCACGGTGGACCCCTCTTCATCCCTCGTCTTTGCTGTTTAGGGGGGATTTGTCCCCAGCCCAGGTTCTTGCCTGATGGGACGGCCCAGCTGCCTTGTGCTCCCCTCACACCGCTTCTGTCCTTCCTCATTGACGGAGAGAACCTGGAAGGGAGACAGTGCTCCTGAACACCCACCTCGCTGCTCCACCCCGTGCAGCCCTTCCCAGGCCCGGCCCTGCCACAGGGTCCAGGAACGAGACCCCTGACTCACGTGCCGCAGCAGCACCTCCTCCCCCACAGCCTTCATCAAGCCTTTGGTGTCCATCTGGCCCAGGCGGAGGATGTAGAGGGGACGGCCGTCTTTGTGGATGGGGCCGAGCAAAAAGAAGAGCCCATTATTTAGAGGACTGCTTACGACGGGGCAGGTCACAGCTGCAGGGGAGGGCTTCACCTCCTCAGGCTGCAACCCGCCAAGGCCCGATCCAGCCTTCACTTAACTAGCACCCTGCCTGCTTCCAAGAGGGGCTGACGCCACTTATTTTGAAAGGCAGAAAAACAGAAGTGTTACAAGGAGGACAAGGGCCAGCGCAGTGACTCACACCTATAACCCCAGCATTTTGGGGGGCTGAGGCAGGAGGATTGCTTGAACTCAGGAGTTTGAGACCAGCCTGGGCAACATAGTGAGATCCCTTCTCTACAAAACATTTTCATTTATTTATTTGTTTATTTATTTAAGACAGAGTCTTGCTCTGTCGCCCAGACTGGAGTGCAGTGGTGTGATCTCGGCTCCCTGCAACCTCCGCCTCCAAAGAAAAGCCCAAAAATGCAAGGTTCAAGTGATTCTCCTACCTCAGCCTTCTGAGTAGTTGGGATTACATGCGCCCACCACCACACCTGGCTAATTTTTGTATTTTTAGTAGAGATGAGGTTTCACCATCTTGGCCAGGCTGGTCTCAAACTCCTGACATCAGGTGATACACCCACTTCAGCCTCCCAAAGTGTTGGGATCACAGGCATGAGCCACCGCACCCGACCCCATAATACTTTTTGTCAACCAATCAATACATAACCTTGTTTTATGTGGGGTTTTTTGTTTGTTGGTTAGTTGATTTGTTGGTTTTTGAGACAGTCTCACTGTATCACCCAGGCTGGAGTTCAGTGGAGCAATCTCAGCTCCCTGCAACCTCTACCTCCCAGGTTCAAGCAATTCTCACACCTCGGCGTCCCAAGTAGCTGGGACTACAGGTATGCACCACCACGTTTGGCTAATTCTTTGTATTTTTAGTAGAGACATGGTTTCGCCATGTTGGCCAGGCTGGTCTCGACCCCCTGGCTTCAAGTGATCTGCCACCTCGGCGTTCCAAAGTGCTGGGATTACAGACGTGAGCCCACCGTGCCTGTCCTCTTTGTTCTTTGAGACAGGGTCTCACTCTGTCACCCAGGCTGGAGTGCAGTGGCATGATCTCGACTCACTGCAGCCTCAACCTCCCTGACTTAAACAATCCTCCCGCCTCAGCTTCCCGAGTACCTGGGACCACAGGCATGCAGCACTATGCCCAGATAATTTTTTTGTATTTTTTGTGGAGATATGGGTTTGTGGCGGGGCGGGGGGGGGGGGGGGCGTCTCACTAGGTTGCCCAGGCTGGTCTCGAACTCCTGGGCTTAAGAGATCCTCCATCTTTGGCCTCCCAGAGAGCTGTGATTACAGGTGTGAACCACTGCACCCAGCTTCTGTTTCTATTTAAGGACACTTGAATGTATGTTGCTGATCTATCAGCGTTGAACTCATGGCCAGCAGCCCTGTAGCTGGTGCCTATCTGAAGCTAGTGGAGCACTCTGGGTGTTTTCTGCATGGAGCACGTAGCCACTTGCTCATCCTTAGGTAAAGCTAGGTGCACTTCTGCACTACACGAGGGGGCATTTTAAACAGCAAAGTCACCAAAGAAAAGCCCAAAAAGATAAGAATGTGGCATTAAATAGGCCACAAGAAGGACACCGTTTAGGGTATGAGAACTGAAACAAGAAGGCAGGAGCCGCGTCGTTCAACTTCAGCAGACAGCGTGTGTGACAAGCGACTCCAATACTTTGCCACGCTGAATATGTCTGAGCATGACTGAAAAAGTTCTGTGAATACTGATTTGGGGGTTACAAGTAAATTTCAGCAATAAGAGGAGTTCATAAATATGGATTCCATAAATAAGGAAGATTGATCGTGCATTAACAGAAACCATGCCGGCCGGTTCTTTAGGAGCGTCCAGCGTTTACCCTACTTGATATAGAGGAATGTTTAGATGAAGGACATTGGAAAGTGTGGTAGGCACAGGTTTCAGTGGCAATTTAACTTAAAAATCCAGAAACTATATTTGTAATGGGTTGAATCATGTCCCCAAAACTCATATCCATGGGGACATTAAAATGTGACCCGTGCCTGGGCGCAGTGGCTCACTCCTGTAATCCCAGCACTTTAGGAGGCCAAGGCGGGCAGATCACTTGAGGTCAGGAGCTCCAAGACCAGCCTGGCCAACATGGTGAAACCCCATCTCTACCAAAAGTACAAAAATCAGCCAAGCATGGTGGTGCACGCCTGTAGTCCCACCTACTCAGGAGGCTGAGGCAGGAGAATCGCTTGAACCCCGGGGGGCAGAGTTGCAGTGAGCTGAGATCACGCCATTGCACTCCAGCCTGGGTGACAGAGACAGACTCTGTCTCAAAAAAAGAAAAAAAAAGGGACCCTGCTTGGAAATAGAGTCTATGCAGGTATAATCAGTTAAGGATCTCAAGATAAAATCACACGGATTTGGGGTTAGCCCTAAATCCAATGTCCTAGGGTCCCTATGACAAGAGGTGTGGACACAGAGACACAGAGGGGAAGGCCATGTGAAGAGAGAGGCAGAGACTGGAGTGAAGCTGCCACCAGCCGAGGAACACCTGGGGCCACCAGAAGCTGGAAAAAGCAGGGAAGGATTCTCCCCTAGAAGTTTCAGAGGGAGCACAGCCCTGCTGATACCTTGACTCCAGACTTCTGGCCTCGAGAACTGTAAAAGAACACATTTCTACTGTTTTAAGCCACCAAGTTTGTGTTAATTTGCTACAGCTGCCCTCGGAAACGTACAAAATTTATGCACCTGTTACGTATACAATCGCAATTATTGTGAGTAATGGTGGGCTCCCTCAGCCCAGTGGAGAAATGTTTCTTAAGACGCAGAGCTTTCCAGCTCTGATTCTTCCTAGCTAGGTTATCACTTCAAAGCATTTCTAGATGCCTGGAAGAATCAAAAGGAAAAATAATAAGATGTTAGCATGACGCATGGCGTTTAAAGTGCGTTTGGGCTGAGTGCGGTGGCTCATGCCTGTAATCCCAACACTTTGGGAGGCTGAGGCAGGCAGATCACTTGAGATCAGAAGTTTAGGACCAGCCTGGCCAACATGGTGAAACCCGCCTCTACTAAAAATACAAAAAAAAAAAAAAAAAGTCAGATATGGTGGCAGGTGCCTGTAATCCCAGCTGCTGGGGAGGCCGAGGCAGGATAATCACTTGAACCTGAGAAGCGGAGGTTGCAGTGAGCTGAGATGGCACCACTGCACTCCAGCCTGGGTGACAGAGTGAGACTCCATCTCAAAATAATAAATAAATAAAGTAAGTGCATTTGGCAGTGCCCAAAGTATGCCCTACACATGATGTGGGTGGATGCACGCACCTATGTCCTGGTAATGCCAGCCCCCTGCATAGAACTCCTCCAGCAGGGCAGGGGGTTGCCAGGTCTGAAGGAGGAGGTCCACCTGGTGCTGCTTCCGCCAACTCAAGGACTGGCACAGCATTTCCCGGGCCTTGTCCAGGTGGAAGTCACGCGCCCGCAGGAACCGAAGGATATGCTCGTCTTTGGGAATCTGAGAGACAAAGAAGTAAAAAGCCCACAGAACGGTATCCCCTGACCCGGCAGATAAAATTGCAGAACCAGCCGGGGCAATATAGTGAGACCCCATCTCTACAAAAAGTACAGAAATTAGCCGGGCGAGGTGGTGCACGCCTGTAATCCCAGCTACTCAGGCGGCTGAGGCAGGAGAATCGCTGGAACCCAGGAGGTGAAGGCTGCAGTGAGGATCACACACTGCACTCCAGCCTGGGTGAGAGTGAGACTTTGTCTCAAATAAATACATAAATGAATAAGCAAGAGATAATGTGTCAGCATTATCATCTCCCTTCTCATCACACTTCATTTCGCCTTTCCTTCCCGCACATGGAGGCTGAGTACCAGTCCTTGCCCGTTCATCTGCTGCTCCAGGGTACCCCCTGCACCCACCTTGCCTTTGTGGGTCTCCTGTAACCAGTGCCGAAGCTGGATAAGGCAGCTCTCCTGCATGGGCGTGAGGTGGCCCAGGCACCTCTCAATGTAGTCCGCGTCCAACTTGTCCCCTTGGAGAAGAAGGGGGAACTTCAGGATAAGAGGGAGACGCCGCGTCTCTTTACCAAGTGGTCTGTCTGCCATTCCTTACTGGCTCCCTCACTGACCCTAAAATGTGGTTCCAAGCCAGGCTGAGCCCCCACCCCAGACAGCAGCTGCAGGCACTCTGAATGCATTCATTTCTCCAGCCCACGTCCAAGGGCATTCTGAAAACGCATCATTGGGCAAACCTCGATCTCACTATGAGACGGGATTTCTCCTCTTTGACCCTGGGAATTGAAGACAATTCCCACCCCCTGGGGATGTTCTAAGGATTCTTCACAATATGGGCTCACACTCGCTGCGTGCTCAGAAGCCACCTGGTCTCAGTGAGCTCTCCCCACACCCCTGTGAGGCAGGCGTCACTATTATCCCCACTTTAGAGAAGATAAAACTGCCTCGCGCGGTGGCTCACGTCTGCAATCCCAACACTTAGGGAGTCCAAGGCAGGAAGATCACTTGAGGTCAGGGTTTTGGGACCAGCCAGGCCAACATGGTGAAACCCGGTCTCTATTAAAATACAAAAATGAACCAGGTGTGGTGGCGCACACCTGTAATCCCAGCTACTCAGGAGGCTGAGTCAGGAGAATCGCTTAAAGATGGGTGATGGAGGTTGCAGTGAGCCAAGATTGCACCACTGCACCCCAGCCTGGGCAACAGAGTGAGACTCCGTCTTTAAAAAGAAAAAAAAAAAGGAGTGAGAGATAGAGAAAGAGAGAGAAGATAAAACTGAGGCCTACATGGCACATGTATACATATGTAACAAACCTGCACGTTGCGCACATGTGCCCTAGAACTTAAAGTATAATAAAAAAAAAGAAAATGTAACAAAAAATACTTTAAAAAAAAAGGCAATATACCTAAAAAAACAAAAAACAAAACAAAAAAAAAAAACACAGGCCTAGAGAGGTGGAGGAACTTGAATGAGCAAATGCATGCTGTGTGCCCAGCATAAAGGAGGTGGTCGGTGGATAAACGCCAGTTCTCTTTGCTTTCCGCCTGCTCAGGTCCCATTGTGGGGCTTTGACAGACAGCAGCTTTTGACAGAGCCTGGACCTTGCAACACAGCCATGCTGTCTCTTTAGCAGCCTGGGAACCACAGGGAACACTCCCACTTGTCCCCCACCCCAGTTGGGCGGTTGCAGTCAGAACATTGCCAGTGTGCAGAGGCCAGGCCCCAAGCCTGAGTCCTGTTGCCCGACTGTTAGCCATGAGGGTGGCAGATGCTGGCATGCAGTGGCCTCTCGGCATCTCAGCAGTGGGCGGAGACGTTACACAAAGCAGCAGCCTCCATGGGCAGAACCAGTTCTTTGTGCACAGACGGCCAAACAAGAAAACAGGCTGAATGAATGGCCAGCAGCACCCCTAAAACAGAAAAGCCTACAGTGGGGGGTCACGCCAACTATTGCGCCAGGAGGCACCTGGGTAAACAGAGGCAGGAGAATGTTGGCAGAGAGGTGAATTGTTCAGACCTTGTGTGGTCAGAGGCAGAGATGCTGGAAGCAGGGACAGAGTGGGGATGGGATGAGGGAGAAACACGAGGGAGCCCGGAGCTCCCAGCATCCTTCCGGCCTGGGGCAGATGTGAAGGTTTTTTCTACTTCTGAGCACAAAGAGTCAGTGATTCAGGAGAGGGCAGAAGGGGCAGAGGATGTCCTCTGCCAGCCACCCTGAGTGCCTGCGCTGCTGGCAGACAGCACAGATGGAGAAGGAAGGATGGACCTGTGGAAAATGGGAAAGGTACAGGCGACAAGGCCACAGACAGTGTGCACAGGACGGGGCAGAAGGCACTGTTGTTTTAAAAAAAAAAAAAAAAAAGTCGGGCGCGGTGGCTCAAGCCTGTAATCCCAGCACTTTGGGAGGCTGAGACGGGCGGATCACGAGGTCAGGAGATCGAGACCATCCTGGCTAACACGGTGAAACCCCGTCTCTACTAAAAATACAAAAAACTAGCCGGGCGAGGTGGCGGGCGCCTGTAGTCCCAGCTACTCGGGAGGCTGAGGCAGGAGAATGGCATGAACCTGGGAGGTGGAGCTTGCAGTGAGCTGAGATCCGGCCACTGCACTCCAGCCTGGGCGACAGAGCAAGACTCCGTCTCAAAAAAAAAAAAAAAAAAGTGCATGTACAACAGCAGCCAGCCAGCACACACAGCTAGTGCAGGATAAATACTTGTTGCATGTAATTCCAGCACGTTGGGAGACCAAAGCAGAAGGATCACTTGAGGTCAGGAGTTTGAGACCAGCAGGGGGCCAACATGGTGAAACCCCATCTCTACTAAAAGTACAAAAATTAGCCGGGCATGATGGCGCATGCCTGTAGTCTCTCAGCTCCTCGGGAGGCTGAGGCAGGAGAATCATTTGAACCCGGGAGGCGGAGGTTGCAGTGAGCCAAGATCGTGCCACTGCACTCCAGCCTGGGTGACAGAAAAAAAAAAAAAGAATAAATACTTGTTGCATGAATGAACTCCGTTCTTCCTAAACAGAGCCCCAGATGTATTATTAGTTTCATGGCACTGCCACCCAAGTATGTCAGTCAGAGAAGTCCCTGCATGGCAGTGGCCCTAAAGGAAAAATGTTATCAACATGAGTACACATCTTACACATGGCTAGAACTGGATTTGTGGTGTACATACAGTTTGTGTCCTAAGATTTTTCCTTTTAACATTATATCGTGAACATTTTCCATGTCCATAAAAGCCTGAACTGTGACAAAAGGCTAGTTGCTTTCATATACAAAGAGCTCTTACAAACCAATAAGAAAGCAATGGGCAAATAAGAAAATGGACAAAGGACAAGAACAAGTATTCATTATTTAAAAAAAAAAAAAAAAAAAAAGGAAAACGGTCGCTAAACATGAAAAATCATGCCTGATCTCGCTCACAATGAAAAAACTGGTCACTAATCAACCAGTGACCACTTTTATTGCCTTTCAGAAGTTTGAAATGTTTACGAAGAGTTTTCTGGGGAGCTGGGGTGACGTCAGGAATAGATGCAATTACACACTTTCGCTGGGAACAATGATTAGTACAACCTCATTGGAAGCCTAATGGTTAAATCTACCAAAATTTTACTTGCATGTAAACTTTGAACCAGCAATTCCACTTTTAAAGTGTTAGCCGTTGTATATACTTACATACTTCTCATAAATTCTTAAGTCCTCACATGTACCATGCTATTAGTATTTTTAAAAACTGAAACAACCTAAATAGGGTTGTTTCCTTCAGTAGGGAACTAGCTAAATAGACTAATTAAAATAATCAAGGCCAGGTGCAGTGGCTCACGTATAATTCCAGCACTGTGGGAGGCCAAGGCAGGTGGATCACCTGAGGTCAGGAGTTCAAGAACAGCCTGGTCAACATGGTGAAACCCCCGTCTCTACTAAAGATATAAAAATTAGCCAGGTGTGGTGGCACATGCCTGTAATCCCAGCTACTCAGGAGGCTGAGGCAGGAGAATCGCTTGAACCCAGGAGGCGGAGGTTGCATTGAGCAGAGATACTGCCATTGCACTCCAGCCTGGGTGACAGAGTGAGACTCTGCTTCAAAAATAATTAATAAAAAATAAAATAAAAGTAAAAATAAATTATGTACACATGTTGACCTGTGCCTATATAGTCCCATTTACTCAGGAAGCTGGGGCAGGAGGATCATTTGAGCCCAGGATTTCAAGGTTACAGAGAGACACAATTGCACCACTGCACACCAGCCTGGGCAACAGAGCAAGACCCTGTGTCTAAATAAATAATATTTATTAATAAATAAGTTATGGTGCAACCACACCATACTATGAAGTATGAAAAGAAGACATAAGCACTGATACAGGAAGTTTTTCAGGCAACATTACTAAGTGGTAAAAAAGCAAAATATCAAATGGAATATATATGTTCTCATGTATTCAACATAAGACACACATGTATGTATGCAAGTATACACATAGGTGTGTGGGTATATACACATATTATGTCCATATATACACCTCAACAGTTCCAGGACATAGAAACACAAGACCATTGTTAGCCTCTAGGGAGAGGAAAAGAATCTTACTTCTTACACCTTCCAAGCAGTTTGAATTTTCTTCTACCATGATCATGCATTACTCATATAATTTAAAACAGCAATAGCAATTGTAATAATTAGTAAATTCGTAATAATTGGTAAGTTAGTAAATAGTAAAACCAGAGAAAGAGGCAATGTCAAGGCACCAGAGGTTAATTCCTGATCTAGAAATAAATGAGTTTTTGCCAGGCGCAATGGCTTATGCCTGTAATCCCAGCACTTTGGGACGTCAAGGCAGGCGGATCACTTGAGCTCAGGAATTTGAGACCAGGCTGGCCAACATGGTGAAATCCTATCTCTACTAAAAATACAAAAAATTGGCTGAGCGTGGTGGCAGCTGCCTGTAACCCCAGCTACTTGGGAGGCGGAGGCAGGAGAATCGTTTGAACCCAGGAGGCAGAGGTTGCAGTGAACCGAGATCGCGCCACTGCACTCCAGCCTGGGCGACAGAGGGGGATTCTGTTTCAAAAAACAAACAAACAAAGACAAGACACGAATGGGTTCTGCTGTTGGACCAGGATGGAGAGAGGGAGAAGCAGTCAGTGGAGGCAGGAGGCTGTGTTGTTCCAAGATCCAGACCCATTCCCAGGGGGATGGGAAGCAATTCTCCCCAACACGCCCAGAGCCCCCATGGAGCAAAAGGACCTGCAGCAGCCTCCTGGGGCTGACTGGCCTGGGCTGCACCACCTACCGTCCATACTGACCGCCTCCAGAGTGGGGCCCAGGGCGCTACCGGGCCCGTGGGCCTCCATGGAGCCGGGGTCCCTCGGTCCAGCCTGGTTGCGGGCATCCTCCTCACGGACCGGGGCAGGCGTCCAGCGGGGAATGTGCGAGGTACCCTGGGAGATGAGCTCATTCAGGTAATGCTCAATCACCTCCTTCCCCTGGAAGCCAGAGAGACCCAAGACACATGAGCATGGGGCAGGATGGAGGGGGGTTACCGGGTCACCTCAGGGAGTCACCCCCAACTGGCTCAGGTCTCATGACACGTGGCTATTGAGCAGCTGGATGTGTCCAGTCGGGATGGAAAAATGCTGCGAGTGTCCAACGCCCACCTGATTTCCAAGGCTTGGTACCAAACAAAGAATGCAAAATAGCTCAGTAATAAGTTTTTTGGGTTGGGGGTTGTTTTTGTTTATTTTTTTTGAGACAGTGTCTTGCTGTGTTGCCCAGGCTGGAGTGCAGTGGTACCATCTCAGCACACTGCAGCCTCAACCTCCCAGGATCAAGAGATCCTCCTGCTTCAGCCTCCTGAGCAGCTGGGACTGTAGGCACTCACCACCACATCCAGCTAATTTATTTTATTTTATTTTTTTAGAGATGGAGTCCACTATATTTCCTAGACTGCTCTGTAATTCCTGGGCTCAATTGATCCTCCCACCTCGGAGTAATACGTTTTATGTCGGTAACACATGGGATAAATTTTTTTATTAAAGTTAATTTCATCTGTTTTATCACAAGAATAGGTCTTTACTCAGGGATGGATTGAGGTCTTTAAAAGCAAGCAATGATCATTTTATCTTAAAAAAAAAAAAAAAAAAAGCACCACAGAGTTAGCTGGTGTTCAGAAAATTCACCACATAATCCTGGACGTCTCATGGTGCCAGAGCAAGGATTAGGGTGCCCCTGTTACAGACCAGTTACTTTCCATCCATCATCTTGTGGTGATTTGGTCATTACTAGAGTACCCATTTAACAGATAAGAGGCCCAGGAAGGGTAAGGGTCTTGCCAGGTGTCACGCGGCTGGTGATGGCAGAGCAGGTGTGTGCACCTTCCTGCAGTAACTAACACAACCCACCCCTTACCCTCTTGACGTTGGCGGTGTACTGCTTCATGGCGATCTTCTCCAAGGCATTTTCAAAGCCAAAGAAGGACCGGATGTCCAGTGAGGCAGACTGCTCGAAGCAAGTCCAGTCTTCATTCTCAGGGTGGACCTGAAAGCCAGGCAGGGGCCATGCCAGGGACTCAGTGTTGGGGACACCCTGCCCTCCCCTAGGGCTCTCCTGCTGACCTGGGCCCAGGCAGAGCCTGCGGTGGACAGCAGATCAAGCCTGGCAACCCTGGAGGGGGTAGCAGGACCAAGGGGCCCCAACCCAGAGAAGGATGCAAAGTTCAAACTGTCAGGGAACAAAAAGCCTTCTCATGAGAAGCCGGGAGAATGTGGGTCTCAAATCCGCAGCCCTGCCCTTTCAATATTATACACATACATAGAAAATTAGTTAGAAATACATATGTTTAGGTCGGGCGTGGTGGCTCACACCTGTAATCCCAGCACTTTGGGAGCCCAAGGCGGGTGAATCAGTTGAGATCAGGAGTTTGAGACCAGCCTGGCCAAGATGGTGAAATTCTGTCTCTACTAAAAATCCAAAAATAAGGTGGAGATGGTGGTGGATGCCTGTAATCCCAGCTACTCGGGAGGCCGAAGCAGGAGAATTGCTTGAACCTGGGAGGTGGAGGTTGCAGTGAGCTGAGATCATGCCACTGCACTCCAACCTGGGTAACAGAGCAAGACTCCCTCTCCAAAAATAAATAATAATAATAAAATAAAATAAATACACGTGTTCAGTGTATCATTTATATAATCCATAAATATATAAATTATATATCAATATACATAAAATTTAGATTTTAAAAATAGTTATATATTATGTTACCTATATAAAGATATATTACACATCCTTATATATCAATAAATATTTATAGATCTGTATGTTTGCAAAAAGAAAACTTCATTGGCAGAGCTCCTTTATGGACCCAGACCTAGTCCTCCTCAAATGTCTGTGGGCAGAAACATTACCAGGGAGTCTGTTAAAATATGCAGATTCCTGGGCCTGCCCCTAGACACTTCCAGGTTGGGGCCCAGGAATCTGCATTTCACAAGCAGCCCAGGTGCTGCTGACTCAGCTATTGATAGAACTCATTCTGAGAAACACCACAGACGCTAAGAGGGGTTTCAACAACTGTTGCTCGCCCCACCCCAGTGGATCTAAACACCCTGAGCCCAAGCTTCTGGAGGGCCCAAGTGGAGCTGGAGGCATAGAGAGAAAGGCAATGGGGCCGGGCACGGTGGCTCACGTCTGTAATCCCAGCACTTTGGGAGGCCAAGATGGATGAATCACTTGAAGCCAGGAGTTTGAGAATAGCCTGGCCAACACGGAGAAACCCTATCTCTACTAAAAACATAAAAATTTGCCGGATGCGGTGGCGCATGCCTGTAATCTCACCTACATGGGAATCTGAGGCACGAGAATCCTTTTAACAAGGAGGCGGAGGTTGCAGTGAGCCAAGATTGTGCCAGTGCACTCCAGCCTGGGCCACAGAGCAAGACTCTTTCTCAAAAAAAAAAAGAAAAGAAAGAAAAAGAAAAAGAAAAAACCACGTACAGTGGTCTATCATTGCTATCCTGGAGTTATCATTGTGGAAACGACCCAACAAGGCAGGATCTGCCAATGTCCCCATTTTACAGATACAGATGGTGCGGCCCATTGTCACTCAGCAAGAAAGTGGCAGAACTGGGTCCCATCGGTGAATGCCTGCAGGTGCCTCATTCCAGCCTCTAAAATCATCAAGATCTAGCCCCCATGGCCTCACCTTGGCAGACCTCACTCATGCTGTTCCCACCCCCAAAATGCTGTTCCCAGCCCTCCATAGGCAGCTTCTCTCATCCTTTAGCACTCAGCTTCAGTGTCCCCACCACTTCCTCTGACTCCCACACATCTCCCTGCTGGATCCAGCCTCAGCTGCGACAAATGCATACACCCTGATTCCGTTTTGTTCCACTGGAGTGGACCCTCCATGAGGGCAGTGGTCAGGCAGCCTGGTCCACTGCTGCATGCTCAGCATTTGGCAGGGTGCCTGGCACACAGTAGGTGCTCGACCAGTACATATAAGAGAATAATAATAATTATTATTAATTATATTCAAAGGTAACATTTACATAGAACTTAATATGTGCCAGGCACTGGTCTAAAGGGTTTGTGTATTTTCGTTCATTTAATCCTACATCAACCTATGTGGTAGGCATGATTATTAAGCCCATTTCACACGTAAGGAAACTTAGGCATAGTTTCATGAAAGGAGGAAGGAAAGGAGGGAGGGGATAGAGTTGTCAGATTTAGCAGATAAAACGCAGGATGTCCAGCCACGTTTGAATTTCAGATAAACAACAAATAACATTTGAGTATAAGTATATCCCAAGCAATATTTGAGACGTACTAAAAAAATTTATGGGTTGTTCTTCCGAACTGCAAAGGCAACCAAGCATCCTGCATCTTACCTGACAATGCGGCAGGAGGGATGGCTGGGCAGAGGCTCAAGGAATGTGAGGACACAGCTCTGGGCACAGGTGGGTGCAGGGGGCAGGTGGGTCCCAGGGGCAAATGGGTGTTGGACGCAGGTGGGTTCTGGGCGTGGACACTGAGGGCGGCCTGGGCTTACCGTGTAGCTGCAGTGCTCGTTCACCACCACGCGGTTGGCGAAGGTCTCATTGTGCGCTTCGATGAGGAGCGTCCTCTCCTTCCAGTTCAAGATGTTTGTCTGCACGAAGACCACGTGCTCAACACCTGCGATCTGCACGGGAAGGGGCGGGGGGGCGGGGGTGGGTGGGGGGCATGAAGCACACAGGAATGGAGAGAGTCGGGCGGGTCGGCCCCAGTCACCCCCTGCCCTGAGGCCCAGGTCCCTTGCACCACCGCCCACCCAGCTCGGACCCAGGACCCCAACCTCCGACTTCCACCCTGCCGCCCACCCATCTCCACCACCCAGCTCCGGCCCTGGGCCCGCGAACCCCGCCCAGTTCCCCCTGCTTCCCAGCACAGCCTTCCAGCCCTCGCCCCTCCTGGGCCCTGGTTCCCCGACCAGGGTTCCGCCACCCTCATCCTGGAACCTCCATCCGAACATCAACTCACACACCCTCACTCCTCCTGGCCCCCGCCGCCCTGGTCCCCAGCTCCCGCGCCCAGCCCTCCCGTACCCCCGCGACAGGTCCCCTCCTCCGCCCCACAGCCCCAGGGCCGCCCACCTTCCGCAGCAGCCGCGGGGCGTCCACGCGCAGCCTGCAGCTCCGCTCCACCACGTGCACAGCCCCGTCCGGGCTGCGGGACTCGCGCAGGACCTCGCTGCCCAAGAAGACTGGGATCTGCGGGCAGGTGGGGAAGCGCTTCTCGTAGGCCTGGGGGCAGAGCGGCAGTGAGCGCTGCCCCTGGGGGGCAGAGGGACTCCCCCACCCAGCGCGACCTCCTTATCTGCTGTGTCACTTATCAGACTTGAAAGGCAGCCCTGGCCGCTGGAAGGGGCAGGGATTTTGCAGTCGTTACCAACACTCATTCCACCAGCTAGCACCTGTTAGAACCCGACACAGCAGAGCCTGGACAATGATTTGGCAAATAAGTTTTTGCCTCTGCATTTGAGTTTTTGCCCTCAGAAGGAAGCACAGGGACTCCGGGGACATTTTAAAATAAGGTATTTCTCAGGAAAAGCATTTGAGAAAAATCCAGCACCCCTTCATGATTAAAAAAAAAAAAAAAATCAATAAACTAGGAATAGAAGGGCACTTCCTCCGCCTGATAAAGCCATCTGCTAAAAGCCACAGTTAACATCCCTGGTGAAAGACTGAGTGCTTTCCCCCAAAATTAGGAACAAGCTAGGAATGTGCATTCTTCGTGTCCATTCGACCTTGTGCTGGAGGTTCTAAATAAGTAAAAGAAATAAAAGCCATCCCCTTGGAAAGGAAGAAGTAAAACCATCTGTATTTGCAGATGATATGATTATTTGTATAGAAAATCCTAAAGCATCCACACAGCACACACGAAAAGATTGGAACTAATCAATGAGTTCAGCAAGGTTTCAGGATATAAAACCAATGTAGAAAACTCAGTTGTATTTCTATGTACTAACAATGAGTATTTCTATGTACTAACTGAGAATAAAATGAAAAAATTCTATTTACAACCACATCAAAAAGAATAAAATACTTAGGAATATATGTAACAAAAAGAAATGTAAAATGTGTATGCCGAACACTACAGAACATTGCTGAAAAAAATTAAAGAGCTAAATAAATGGAAAGGCATCCCATATTCATGAAACAGAAGACTTAACATTGTTAAGATGGCAATATTCCCCAACTGGTCTACAGATTCAACACCATATCCACATCCCTGCTGACTTCTTTACAGAAATTGACAAGCTTATCCTAAAATTCACATGGAAATGCAACAGACCGAAGATAACCAAAAGCAATCTTGAAAAAGAGCAAAGGCCAGGTCCGTGGCTCAAGCCTGTAATCCCAGCACTTTGGGAGGCCGAGATGGGTGGATCACGTGGTCAGGAGATGGAGACCATCCTGGCTAACACGGTGAAACCCCGTCTCTGTTTTAAAAATACAAAAAACTAGCCGGGCGTGGTGGCAGGCGCCTGTCGTCCCAGCTACTTGGGAGGCTGAGGCAGGAGAATGGCGTAAACCCAGGAGGCGGAGCTTGCAGTGAGCTGAGATCTGGCCACTGCACTCCAGCCTGGGCGACAGAGTGAGACTCCGTCTCAAAAAAAAAAAAAAAAGAAAGAAAAGAAAAGAAAAGAAAAGAAAAAATAAAAGACACTATTAAAAAAAAAAAAGAAAAGAAAAGAAAGCAAAAGAGCAAAATTAGAGAAATCATATTTCCTGATTTACTTTAAAAGACATGGTAGCAGGCCAAGTGTGGTGGCTCACGTGTGTAATCCCAGCACTTTGGGAGGCCAAGGCAGGTGGATCACCTAAGGTCAGGAGTTCAAGACCAGCCTGGCCAACATAGTGAAACCCCGTCTCTACTGAAAATACAAAAAGTAGCTGGGTGTGGTGGCAGGTACCTGTAATCCCAGCTACTCGGGAAGCTGAGGCAGGAGAATTGCTTGAACCCAGGAAGCAGAGGGTTCAGTGAGCTGAGATCGCACCATTGCGCTCCAGTCTGGATGACAAGAGTGAAACTCTTTCTCAAAAAAAAAAGACATAACAGCACATGTTGGTGAGGATGTGGAGAAACTGAAACCCCCAAACCCCGTCATGTGAATGTGATATGGTACAACCCCTTTGCAAAATGACTTGGCAGTTCTTCAAACAGTTAAACATAGAATTACTTATGATCCAGCAATTCCAATCCTAGGTATATACCCAAGATAAATGAAAACATAAGTCCACACACAAAAATTATACACAAATATTTATAGCAACATCAAGCTATTCAACAATAAAAGAAAAAATAATACATTTTTATAGACTGTGCACATATCTATCTACACACAATGTAAATATAGAGCGTTTCTATATAATTTTATAAATATAGATAGTATGTATATAAATATATATATCATATCTATATAGAGATATCATGTCAGGCTACGGTAATCAAAACAGTGTGATACTGGCATAAGGGTAGACATACAGCTCAATGGAAAAGAATTTAGCATCCAGAAATAAACCCTTACATTTATCATCAACTGATTTTTTACAAAGGTGTCAAGACAACCTGATGAGGAAAGAATAATCTCTTCAGCAAATGGTGCTGGGATAATCGGATATACACATGCAACAGAGTGAAGTTGGAGCCGGGCGTGGTGGCTCACGCCCAGAATCTTGCAGGGTCGAGGCGGGTGGATCACCAGAGGTCAAGAGTTAGAGACCAGCCTGGTCAATATGGTGAAACCCCGTCTCTACTAAAAATACAAAAAAATTAGCTGGGCGTAGTAGCATTCACCTGTAATCCCAGCTACTTGGGAGGCTGAGGCAAGAGAATTGCTTGAACCCGGGAGGTGGAGGTTGCAGTGAGCCAAGATTGTACCATTGCACTCCAGCCTGGGTGACAAGAGCAAAACTCCATCTCAAAAAAATATACAAATAAAATAATAATAACAGGCCGGGCGTGGTGGCTCAAGCCTGTAATCCCAGCACTTTGGGAGGCCGAGATGGACGAGGTCAGGAGATCGATACCATCCTGGCTAACACAGTGAAACCCCGTCTCTACTAAAAAAATACAAAAAACTAGCCGGGCGACGTGGCGGGCGCCTGTAGTCCCAGCTATTCGGGAGGCTGAGGCAGGAGAATGGCGTAAACCCGGGAGGCGGAGCTTGCAGTGAGCTGAGATCCGGCCACTGCATTCCAGCCTGGGTGACAGAGCCAGACTCCGTCTCAAAAAATAATAATAATAATAATAATAATAATAATAATAATAACTTTTTAAAGGATTTTTTAAAAACTACGAAACTCTTAGAAGAAAACATAGGAATAAATCTTTATGAACTTGGATTAAGCAATGGTTTCTTACTTATGGCACCAAAAGCACAAACAATAAAAGAAAAAATAAACTGGATATCATCAAATTTTAAAATTTTTGTGTTTCGAAGGATACAAGCAAGAAAGTGAAATGGTAGCCCTGAGAACGGGAGAAAATTTTTTGCAAATTATACACACATACATATGTGTGCTTGTGTGTGTAGAAGATGGGGGACTTGCATCTAGAATATATAAACAAGTGTTAGAATTCAACAATAAAGAGATGACTCCATTTTAAAATGGCAGAAGATCTGAACAGACTTTTCCCCAAGGAAAATATACCAACACAAAAAAGCAAATGAAACTGTGTTCAGCATCATTAGTCACTAAGGAAACGCAAATCAAAACCACAATGAAATACCACTTCACATCCACGAGGATGACTATAATAACTTTTAAAAGACATAAGAATAGCCAGTGCTGGTGAGGATGTGGAGAAACTGAAGCCTCCAAACCCTCCCATGTGTGTGTAATATGGTACAACCCCTTTGGAAAATAGTTTGGCAGTTCTTCAAACAATTAAACACAGAGTTACCATATGATCCAGCAATTCCACTCATAGGTATGTACCCAAGAGAAATGAAAACATAAATCCACACACAAAAGAAATACAAGTATTTATAGCAACATTATTCATAATAGGCAAAGTGGAAATAACCCAAATGTCTATCAATGAATGAGTGAATGAATCAATGGTGGTCTAGCCATAAAATGGAATATTATACAGCCTTAAAAAGGAATAAGGTACTGATTCATGCTACGACATGGGTGAACTTTGAAAACATTATGCTGAGTGCAAGTAGCCAATTACAAAAGACCATATATTGCATGAATCCATTTATGTGAAATGTCCAGAATGGGCAAATAGAGAGAGACAGAAAATAGATTAATGGCTGCCGGGGGCCAGGAGTGGTGAGGAAAGAGATGGTGGGGGTGTTGAGGGTTGACGGTTAAGGCAGACAGAGCTTCTTTTTGAGGTAATGAGACTATTCTAAAGCTGATTGAGGTGAAGTTTGCACAATACTATGAATCTACTGAAAGCCACTGAATTGTGTGCTGCAAATGCATGAGTTGTATGACATGTGAATTGTATCTTTTTTTTTTTTTGAGACGGAATCTTGCTCTGTCGCCTGGGCTGGAGTGCTGTGGCCGGATCTCAGCTCACTGCAAGCTCCGCCTCCCGGGTTTACGCCATTCTCCTGCCTCAGCCTCCGGAGTAGCTGGGACTACAGGCGCCCACCACCTCGCCCGGCTAGTTTTTTGTATTTTTAGTAGAGACGGGGTTTCACCGTGTTAGCCAGGATGGTCTCGATCTCCTGACCTCGTGATCCGCCCGTCTCGGCCTCCCAAAGTGCTGGGATTACAGGCTTGAGCCACCGCGCCTGGCCTGTGAATTGTATCTTAATAGAACTGTTTATTTTAAAAAGGTGTCTTTCTCCACGTGTATGTGTTTATATATACACATACACACATATGAATCCACATGTATACATATACTATTTATTTATTTATTGAGATGGAGTTTTGCTTTTGTCGCCCAGGCTGGAGTGCAATGGCGTGATCTCGGCTCACTGCAACCTCTGCCTCCCAGGTTCAAGTGATTATCCTGCCTCAGCCTCCCAAGTAGCTGGGATTACAGGCACATGCCATCAAACCCAGCTAATTTTTGTACTTCTAGTAGAGATGGGGTTTCACCATGTTGGTCAGGCTGGTCTGGAACTCCTGACTTCAGGTGATCCACCCACCTCGGCCCCCCAAAGCGCTGGGATTACAGGTATGAGCCACCACGCCTGGCCACATGAATACATATATTATTTAAATGTATAAATAAAGATATGTGAATATGTGTTAATATAAATATACACAATTATTTAGTGTGCGTATCTTTCTACACACAATGTAAATATAGAGTGTTCTATATAATATACTATAATTTTATAAATATAGATAGTATACAAATATAGATCATATCTATACATATCTATAAATATATAATATATATATATAAATGTACACATGTAAATATATTTTTTTATATATGGATACATAATATATGCCATATATAAATATATGGGTATGCCAGGCACGGTGGCTCATGCCTGTAATCCCAACACTTTGGGAGGCCAAGGCAGGCAGATCATTTGAGGTCAGGAGTTTGAGACCAGCCTGGCTAACATGATGAAACCCTGTCTCTATTAAAAAATAGCAAAAAAAAAAAAAAAAAAATTAACTGGGCATGATGGCACATGCTTCTAATCACAGCTACTCAGGAGGCTGAGGCAGGAGAATCTTTTGAATTCAGGAGGTGGAGGTTACAGTAAGTCGAGATAGAGCCACTGACATTGCTCTGGGCAACAGCGCCAGGCTCCATCTCAAAATAAAAATAAATAAATAAATATATGGATGGTTTAAATAAGGAGCTTATTTTATATATGAATATATCTACTATGTGTTTTTTTATGTATATGTTAACATAAATATTCAGCAATGTCCTTCCTATGAGCCGTTAGACGGTCTCACCCTGACTGACAGCACAGACTCAAGCCCTGCCTGGGTGCAAATCCCAGCTCTACCACTTACAAGCTGTGTGACTCTGGGTGGGTTACTTAACCTCTCAGTGCCCTGTTGCACAGAGACGTCCTGAGAACTGAGCAAACTGCTGTGGGTGCTGGAGAAGGGATGGCCGGGATTATTTCCTCCACAGCCTCTCCGAGTGTCTCAGACAGGATTTGGTCACCAGCACAGGAGGTTAAGCTGGATTCCATGCACCTGTGCCCTCCAAAGGGAAGGGCCCTCACTGTCCTGAGAGCCACTTCAGGTCAGCCCCAGCCTCTGTGCTGGGGCTACTTGCTTCTGTGTGGGCGGAGGTCCTGCCAGGCGGGGGTGCAGAGCTGGGTGAAAGTACCTGGGAGGGGCCCCCAAGCCCATGAACCTGTGCTCAGGGAGGGCAAGAGTCTGTGCCCAGTTCTAGAAGGGCCAGGGTCAGGGTGGTGGGGGCATATCCCAGCATCTGTGGCTGACCTTATTCCTTATTCCAGCGGGATCTGCTCCTAGCGCCTGTCACAGCCCACGTGCCCCGGAATTGGGTTCAACGCAGGCTCCAAAAATAGTGCCGGCATCTGAGGACAGATATCTCCTCCCCCTTCCCTCCTGGCTCCCAGGAAGAGAAGCAGGGGGAGGGGGGCCGAGGAAGAAACGGATACATGCCCAGGAGCCCTTGGTGTCACCCCAGGCCGGGCTAGGCCCGCCAGCCTGTCCTCCACCAGGGGCCAGGAGGACAGAGCTGCCTCCTGCCGTATCTCCAAGTCAGTTGCTGGGACAAACACATCCACGTTGGAATCGGGAGGCCTCATTCGCCCAGAGAATGCACCATGGGGATCCTGGGGTCTGGGCTCAGCGAGCTGGCGAGGGAGCCCCCCTGAGAACTGTGTCTGCCCTATAGATCTCAGCCACGCTGGACCCACTTTCAAAGGAAATCATCTCCCCACGGAGGACAGAGCGCAGAGTAAAGCCAGTGGAGGCTGGAGGGGTTCAGGCCGCCTGATTGGAAGCCCAGCTCCACTTCCTTCCAACCAGGCAAGCCCCTTCCTTTCTCTGGGCCTGTTTCATCGTTTGGAAAATGCGTATATATGTCTCATGTACTTGCCCAGAGAGGCTCACTCATTTACCCAAAGTCACACAGCATGGGATGGTGAACCTGGATTTGAATCCCATTTGGGCCCAGCGCCCCACTCCCTCGAGGAACCGTTTGCTCAGCAGCAGGGCTTGTTCTCATGGGCAGCTCAGAAACAGAGCCAGGCACTGTCCCCCCGAGCCAAGCAGTCACATCTCCCTTTTCCACCCTGTCCTTCAGAATCCTGCCAGGCAGCGGCCACACCAGCCCTGAGCTTCTCCCCTTCCTTCTACTGCTGTCTCCCTCCTGTTCCCCAAACAAAATGGTTTCGGGAAAGGATATACTCAGAACAGGCCTTGAAGAGGCCAGGTGAGGTGGCTTACGTCTGTAATCCCGGCACTTTGGGAGGCTGAGGTGGATGGATCATTTGAGATCAGGAGTTCAAGACCAGCCTGGTCAACATGGTGAAACCCCATCTCTTCTAAAAACACACACACAAAAAAAATTAGCCAGGCGTGCTGGTGCATGCCTGTAATCCCAGCTACTAGGGAGGCTGAAGTGGGAGGATTGCTTGAACCCTGGAGGCGGAGATTGCAGTAAGCAGAGATCTCACCACCGCACTCCAACGTGGGCGGCAGAGGGAGACTCCATCTCAACAACAACAACAAAAAAGAATAGGCCTTGATGCCGAGAATAAACCCTGCACTCTTTATGATGGTCCTCAGGCCCTGTGTGATCTGCCCTACCCACCCATCTCCCATTCCAGCCCCCTTATCTGGCTCCAGCCAGCCAGCCTTGCTGTGTTTAGAACAATAATACATCAAGCGTGTCCCTGCCCTGGGAACTTTGCACTTGCTGTTCCAGATGCTTGGAATGCTGATCAATTTCCTTGACAGTGAAGGGGACAGGAGGCATGAGTCATGGGGCTTTCTGGAGGGGTAGGAGGCCTGGATTTGGGCCAAGGAGACATTCAGGCTTCAGGCCCTCATCCATGCTGGTCCTTCTTCCTAGGACACCCTCCCTGCCCCTCCAATGCACGACTGCCTCTTCCTCAGTTCTTCTTCCTTTTACCCTTTATTTCTGTGAGAGCGTTTATCATGCCTTGTAACAGGAAACTTGTGAAGGAGGATCACCTGCTTTTCCAAAGCATACCCTCATACCTGTGCCGGGCTTGATCCGCAGCATACCCTCGGGGCTAACAGTGCTAACAAGCAAAGAAGAAAATAACATGCACTTGGCCCAAACAGCCCCAAGGAGGGTGTCAGGGAGCGGATAAAGCCATAGACTCAGTACACGCAGCCAATCAAGGGCCAGAGTTCCTGACTCACTTCCCATCCTAACAAACCTCTTGTTAGAAAGGCCTGGTCTGGAGCCCCCAGATAACAGGCGCAGAGGGGGAGGCTGGTCTGCTTGGGCACGACTTTCTCTGACTTTGAAAGGGAAGGAAGGTACTTCTCCCAGTATCCAGTGACAGAACCACATATCGTGGGGGGACACCCGAGCTGAGGCTCCTTCTGGAAGACATCCATCCCAGAGCCAGTTGTCCAGCATCAGAGGACTTTCACGATTGTCGGACACTGTTGTTAAGGACTTTATAAAGTGTTAACTGCCTCGCTTCATCCTCACAAGGCCCTGGTGAGATGGGAACTAGTATTTGCCCATTTTACAGATGAGCAAGTTGAGGCTCGGGAAGACGGAGTGACTTGCCCAGCACAGCACATGGCTGGAGAGTGGTGGGATTGGTGCGTGAGCCTGTCTGACCTAGACGCCAACCCTGAACCACCCTTTCCTGCTTCAGAATCTCTGGCTACGTCACAACTATTGGTGGTTTGGAAATGCTGAGTCCCGCTGGCCTGCAACTTGCAAAGCAGGGAACCTGGAGAAGTGAGGATCGGGGTAGGCTGAGGATGGGGCTGGTGGGGCTTGAGAAGGAGGTTCACCACCCTGGATGGCAGAGAAGGGGATGCAGGGAAGGGGATGGAGGGACCTCAGCAGAAACCAGCCTCACATTCTGCCTGGTGCTTCCAAAGCTCACCCTCCTGTTGCAGGGAAAATGACCACAGGAGCAAGAAAAGCAGCTCGTCTCAGCCCAAGGGCTGTCCAGGGACAATGAATGCCTCGTCTCCAGGCGTCTCCAGGCCCCGGGAGAACTGCCTTGCCTTCTCCTGGGGTGAATGTTTATAGCGGGTGGCTGGTCAGGCAGAAAACTTTCCTTTAATTTTGGATGACCACAAGGTGCCGGTGACTACCAAAAGGACACATTCGGACAATTTTCAGCTGCCCAAGCCTAATCATCATTGCAGTGACAGCAATAGCCGAGGCGTACACTGGGCTCACTGCGTACCGTGTGCTGCTCCCGAAGAAGTAGGTAGTGCTCATCCTCCCCGTCTGACAGATGGAGAAGCCAAAACTCAGAGAGTTTAAGTCACTTGCCCATAGTCACACAGCTTGTGAGGGATCAAGCTGCGATTGGACACCCTTGCAGTCAGACCATGGGGTTGGCGCATTGTATGCTTCTAGCACCAAATAGTGCCTTGATCTCTGAAGGAGAGCCCTACACCCAAGACACTCCCACACAGGACGGAAGCCTGGTTCATACCCTCAGTTCACGCTCAACCTAGTTCTGACCCTCCTCTGCCCTTGTTCCTCAGACAGTCCCCCATGTATTTGAAAATGTGTCTGTCTCCCCAGCTTGACCGTGGGCACCTCTGAGGGTCCAGCCTCTTTGCCCGGAGATTCCCTTCCTGCATCTGACTTGGAGACGATATTAAAATACACTGGCTGAGGTCAGGTGCAGTGGCTCACACCTGGAATCCGAGCACTTTGGGATGCCAAGGCAGGAGGATTATTTCAGCCCAGGAGTTCGAGGCCAGCCTGAGCAAAATAGTGAGACCTCATCTCTACCTAAAATTAGCCGGACGCGGTGGCTCACGCCTGTAATTCCAGCACTTTGGAAGGCCGAGGCAGGCGGATCACGAGGTCAGGGGATCGAGACCATCCTGGCTAACACAGTGAAACCCCGTCTCTACTAAAAATACAAAAAATTAGCTGGGCATGGTGGCGGGCGCCTGTAGTCCCAGCTACTCGGGAAGCTGAGGCAGGAGAATGGCGTGAACCCCGGAGGTGGAGCTTGCAGTGAGCCAAGACTGCGCCACTGCACTCCAACCTGGGCGACAGAGTGAGACTCCATCTCAAAAATAAATAAATAAATTTTAAAAATAAGAAAATTGCGCAAGTGTGGTGGCACACACCTGTAGTCCCAGCTACTCGGGTGGCTGAGGTGGGAGAATAGCTTGAGCACAGAAGGTCAGGGCTGCAGTGAGCTATGATTATGCCACTGCACTCCAGCCCGAGTGACAGAGAAAGATCTTGTTTCTTTAAAAAATAAAATAAAGGCCGTGCACAGTGGCTCACACCTATTATCCCAGCACTTTGGGAGGCCGAGGCAGGTGGATTACTTGAGGCCAGGAATTCAAGACAAGCCTGGACAACATGGTGAAACCCTCTCTACTAAAAATACAAAAAATTAGCCGGGTGCGGTGATGTGCACCTGTAATCCCAGCTACTCAGGAGGCTAAGGCAGGAGAATGGCATGAACCTGAGAGGAGGAGGTGGCAGTGAGCTGAGATCATGCCACTGTACTCCAGCCTGGGCAACAGAGACTCCATCTCAAAAAAATAATAATAATAATTCATAAATAAAATAAAATAAGGCCGGGCGCGGTGGCTTAAGCCTGTAATCCCAGCACTTTGGGAGGCCGAGACGGGTGGATCACGAGGTCAGGAGATCGAGACCATCCTGGCTAACACGGTGAAACCCCATCTCTACTAAAAAAAAAAAAACTAGCTGGGCGAGGTGGCAGGCGCCTGTAGTCCCAGCTACTCGGGAGGCTGAGGCAGGAGAATGGCGTGAATCCGGGAGGCGGAGCTTGCAGTGAGCTGAGATCCGGCCACCGCACTTCAGCCTGGGCCACAGAGCGAGACTCTGTCTCAAAAAAAATAATAAAATAAAATAAAATAAAATAAAAACACTGGCTGAATAAAATTCAAATGCCTGCCTGCCAAGTGGATAGGGATCTTACCTAGAAGGGACCAGGGAGCCCCGGAAGATTATAGAGCACCTCTCTTCACAGGATGGTTGTGAGGCCTTCGCAGGTCCTGGGCCCTACCCGTGGCAATTACATCACACATATTAAAATGCATCCACTTTCTGTGATTTTCATATACAGGAGCTCATCACAGTTGAGGTCCAGACGACAGCCTGGCATGAAGTTGCCCTTGGTAGGCATTTAATTCAACATGTGTTCATTTTAACTCTGCAGGTTTTTTTTTTTTTTTTTTTTTTTGAGATGGAGTGTCACTCTTTTGCCTAGGCTTGAGGGCAATGGCACGATGTCAGCTCACTGCAACCTCCGCCTCCTGGGTTCAAGAGATTCTCCTGCCTCAGCCTCCCAAATACCTGGAATTACAGGCACCCACCAACATGCCCGATTGATTTCTGTATTTTTAGTAGAGATGGGGTTTCACCATGTTGGCCAGGCTGGTCTCGACCTCCTGATCTCAAGTGATCTGTCTGCCTCAGCCTCCCAAAGCGCTGGGATTACAGGCATGAGCCACCGTGCCTGGTGACTTTTTGTTTCTTTTTGTATTATGGAATTATTACGTTTATTTTCTTTCCTTGTTAGACATTGCTGTGACCCTTGAGAAACTGTGGGCCTCGGGCACCCTACCCTGGGAAAGGCCCTGGCAGAGACCAAACAGGCCCTGGCCCCGTGCCTTTGGTACCTTCCAGGGTCCTAGAGGATCAAACAGCTCACAGGACCTTTCTGTGTTGGAAACCAGCTCACACCAGTAGTTTTGTCCCTGCCTAAGAGCCTCAGCTGCTAACTCCTGTCCCTAAAGTTGGCTTGACCACCCACAAATGAGACCTGAGCCTCTCCCTGCTAAACAAACACATGGTTTGGCGCTCTCAGGGACACAAGGCCACAGAAGGATTCAGTTACAGCCCTTCTGCCAGGTGGCTGGAGAGGACATCCAAGCCTGCCTGCTCAGAAAAGGAGATGGTTCAAAGCCCAGAGCCCACAGCTGCAGGGCCACAGTGGGGCAGGTAGGGACCAGTCAGGGCTGCCTCTTATGGGTCCCCACCTGCAAAATCCATATTGACACAATTAGCGTGTGGAGATGGGAGGCTCAAGCTAAATAGCCCTGAATTCCCACCCAGACTTGCCCAATTCCAGGCTGGGTAACCCCTCTCTCATCTGTAAAGTGGAATAATCATAGAACCTCCCAACCAGCAGTCAGGTGGCCTGTTTCACTCCTTCAGGCATCACAACTGCTAAAGTAGGGTCATCAGTTCCCAACATCCCTGAATTTGCAGTGATTTGCAAAATGCCTCGCACATAGTCGACACTCAATAGACATTTACAGGGTGAATGAATGAACAACAGCATAGCACCGCCCTTAAGAGAGTGGGCTCTGGGCTCTGGATTGGGATCTCTGCTTTGCCTCTCATCAGCTGTGTGAAAAAGTCACCAAGTTCTCAGTACCTTAATTCGTTTGTGTATAAAAGGGGGAGTAAAAGCCAGGCGCGGTGGCTCACACCTGTAATCCCAGCACTTTGGGAGACTGAGACGGGCGGATCACGAGGTCAGGAGATCGAGACCATCCTGGCTAACACGGTGAAACCCCGTCTCTACTAAAAAATACAAAAAAAAAAAAAAACTAGCCGGGCGAGGTGGCGGGTGCCTGTAGTCCCAGCTACTCGGGAGGCTGAGGCAGGAGAATGGCATAAACCCAGAAGGTGGAGCTTGCAGTGAGCTGAGATCCGGCCACTGCACTCCAGCCTGGGCGACAGAGCAAGACTCCGTCTCAAAAAAAAAAAGTGGGGGGGGGAGTAAAAAAAGTAGCTACTTTGCTATTTGTTAGAGGAATAAAGGAGTCAGCTCATGTAATGTCCTTAGAGCAGTGCGTGGCACATGGTTCATTCTACATCGCCATTTGTTAAATAAATTTAAATTTTAAAAATGAGTGAGATTCTATAAAGTACAAAAAGCTATTTCTGCTAATCACTTAACAGATGATCCCTCCTCCCCTCCTTCTTTCCTTCCTTCCTGCTCTTCCTCATCCAAATTCAAAGGAAGCTGGAATGCCACTTACCCCAAAACGTCCATTAAGAACGCAGAAAGAATATCCCAACTGCACCAACATCTTCCAGCCCGATGCTTTCCCTTCCCTTTTCTATTCTGCAGACCTGATTTGGGGCCCTGGCCACTATGCAGCCACTGAGTAAGGTGCCCCCCTCCCCTGTCATACTCTTCAGGAGTCTCCCTGTCAACCCCCTTCCTTCCCCATGCAAATCTAGGGGACCACAGCACACATGTGATATCAATCTGCTCACCTCCCCCAACTCTTTTTTTAAAAAACTGAAATATGGCCGGGCGCGATGGCTCAAGCCTGTAATCCCAGCACTTTGGGAGGCCGAGACGGGCGGATCACGAGGTCAGGAGATCGAGACCATCCTGGCTAACACGGTGAAACCCCGTCTCTACTAAAAAATACAAAAAAACTAGCCGGGCGAGGTGGCGGGCGCCTGCAGTCCCAGCTACTTGGGAGGCTGAGGCAGGAGAATGGCATAAACCCGGGAGGCGGAGCTTGCAGTGAGCTGAGATCCGGCCACTGCACTCCAGCCTGGGCGACAGAGCGAGACTCCATCTCAAAAAAAAAAAAAAAAAAAATTGAAATATGGGCATCTACCCAAAGGAAAATAAGTCATTATGTGAAAAAGACACATACACATGTATGTTTATAGCAGCACAGTTCACAATTGCAAAAATATGGAGCCAACCTAAACGCCCATCAACCAACAAGTGGGTTTAAAACACGGTATATATACACCGTGGTATACTACTCAGCCACAAAAAGGAACAAAATAATGTCTTTTGCAGCAACTTGGATGGAGCTGGAGGTCATTATTCTAAATGAAGTAACTCAGGAATGGAAAACCAAATAGCATATGTTCTCACTTATAAGTGAGAGGTAAGATATGAGGATGCAAGGTGGGTGTGGTGGCTCACACCTCTAATCCCAGGACTTTGGGAGGCTGAGGGGGGCAGATTACTTGAGATCAGGAGTTTGAGACCAGCCTGGCCAACATGGTGAAACCCCATATTTACTAAAAATGCAAAAATTAGCTGGGCACGGTGGCACACACCTGTAATCCCAGCTACTCAGGAGGCTGAGGCAGGAGAATCGCTTGAATCTAGGAGGCAGAAGTTGCATTAAGCCGAGATCACAGCACTGCACTCCAGCCTGGGTGACAGAGTGAGATGCCATCTCAAATATATACATATATATAATATATATATATATATATATATATATGAGGATGCA
>NC_045450.1:5009366-5019513 GCF_002776525.5 Piliocolobus tephrosceles | reverse complement strand
GTAGGTCGGCGCAGCGGGAGAGACGCGGGAGGAGGCGGGTGGAGGGCGGGGGGGGCGAGGGGGGGGAAGGGGGGGGGGGGGTGAGGCATCAAAGACTACACATTAGGCACAGTGTACACTGCTTGTGTGACAGGTGCACTAAAATCTCAGAAATCACCACTAAAGACCTTCTCCATGTAAAAAAAAAAAGAACTGTACCCCAAAAACTATTTAAAAATAAATTTTAAAAAATATATAATTCTCGTATCATATAATTCGCCCTTTTAAAGTATGCAGGTCAGGCCAAGCGTGGTGGCTCACCCTGTAATCCCAGCACTTTGGGAAGTCGAGGTGGGAGAATCGCTTGAGCCCAGGTGTTCAAGACCAGCCTGAGCAACATAGCAAGACCTCATCTCTACAAAAAAATAAAACACTAGCCAGGCACGATGGTGCGTGCCTGTGGTCCCAGCTACTCAGGAGGCTGGGATGGGAGGATGGCTTGAGGCTGCAGTGAGCTATGCTCCTACCACCGCACTCCAACCTGGGTAACAGAGAGAGACCCTGTCTCAAAAAATAAAATATAAAGTATGCAGTCCAGTGTGTTTTATTCAGTACATTCATGAACTTACAGCCATCACCACTACCTAATCCAGGATATTTTTATCACCTTCAAAAGAAACCCCGTATCCTTTAGAAGCCACCCCCATCTTCACCCCCTCCCCTGCCAGCCCAGTCCTAGATGACTACTCATCCTACTCATCTACTTTCTGTGTCCAGGTATTCCCTTCTCTGGATAGTTCCTAGAAATGAAGTCATATAAGTCCTGGTGAGGTGGCTCACGCCTGTAATCCCAACACTTTGGGAGGCCTCGTTGGGCGGATCACCTGAGGTCAGGAGTTCGAGACCAGCTTGGTCAACATGGCGAAACCCCATCTCTAATAAAAATACAAAAAATTAGCTGGGCATGGTGGCATGCGCCTGTAGTCCCAGCTGTTCAGGAGGCTAAGGCACAATAATTGTTTGAACCCGGGAGGTGGAGGTTGCAGGGAGCCAAGATTGCATCACTGCACTCCAGCCTAGACGGGAGAGCAAGACTCTGACAAAGAAAAAAAAGAAAGAAAAGAAGGAAGGAAGGAAGGAGAGAAAGAAAGAAAGAAACAAAGAAAGAAAGAAAGAAAGAAAGAAAGAAAGAAAGAAAGAAAGAAAGAAAGAAAGAAAGAAAGAAAGAAAGAGAAAGAAAGAGAGGAAGGAAGGAAGGAAGAAAGGAAGGAAGGAAGGAAGGAAGGAAGGAAGGAAGGAAGGAAGGAAGGAAGGGAATCACATAAGACATAGCCTTCTGCCTCTGACCTCTCTCAGCACAATGTTTTCAGCCCATCTGTGTTGCCATATCATGCATCAGTGCTTCCTTCCTTTTTACTTCTGAATACTGTGCCATGGGATAGACCCCCCAACTCTTAGTAGGGGTGCTCATCTAGAGCTTGAATGAGTCATCAGCCACTCAATGGCAGCAGTATCACCCAGCTGATGAAGGGAAGTGGGCCTGGCAGAACCAGGCTGACACTGTTCCGGAAGCCCTGAGATGACTGTTGCAGACAATCCATCATTGCAGCTGTACCCAGATGGCCCTGGAGCTGAAAAGCCACTGCTCATCCCAGCAAAGCCAGCCTGGCACACACATGAGATGGAGACACAGGGTCAGAACAACCTCTGCAGCCAGGGCACCTGGACTCAGTGAGAGGACAAGGGCGGGGCCTGGGGGAGTAGCAGAGACACAGCACAGGGTCAACATGTGACCCCAGCTCTGCCACTCGGCAGCTGGATGTCCTCAAAGCAACGTCTCTGAGGCTCAGTTTTTCTCAGAAAAAAAAGAGGAAAAGGATGCTGACTCAGTTGGGCCTGTTTTATTCCTTCATGCATCACAACTGCCAAAGTAGCATCATCAGCCCCTGACATCCCTGAATGTGCAGTGCTTTGCAAAAATGCCTAGCACATAGTCACCACTCAATAGACATTTACGGGATGAATGAATGAACAACAGCATAGCACTGCCATTAAGAGTGTGGGCTCTGGAGTTGCTGCAACAATTAAAGGGACAATGCCAGGTACCACATAGTTGATTTTTTCTTAATGGACAAGAGCAAAGCAATGGGGACTTGAAACAGATATTTGTACACGAATGTTCACAGCAGCATCACTTACACAATAATCAAAAGGTGGAAACCACCCATGTGTCCATCAACAGATGAGTGGATAAATGAAAGGTGAGGGAGTCATACAGTGACGTATATATTCAGCTTTAAAGAGGAGTGAGGCACTGGCACCTGCCACGACACGGCTGAACATGAAAGGCACTGTTTCCAGTGAAATAAGCCAGACACAAAAGGACAACTATTGTATGATTCCTCTTCTATGAGGTACCTAGAATGTTGAAATTTGCAGAGACAGAAAATAGAATCGTGGCTAATAGGAGCAGTGGTGAGCAGGGAGGGGGGAGTTAGTGTTTCATGGGTAGAGTCCAGTTTGGGATGATGAAGGGATTCTGGAGATGCACGGTGCAGATAGTTGCACAATAATGCAAATGTACTTATGCCAGTGAACTGTACACTTAAGACGCTTAAAATGGTGAGATTTATGTTACATGTATTTCATCACAGTAAAAAAAAATATAAAGTGAGGACAGGTGCAGTGGCTCACACCTATAATCCCAGCACATTGGGAGGGCAAGACAAGAGGGTCACTTGAAGCCGGGAGTTTCAGAGCAACCTGCGCAACGCAGCAAAACCCCTATCTCTACAAAATATTTTTAAATTAGCCAGGTTTGGTAGCACCTGTAGTCCCAGCTACTCAGGCGGCTGAGGTGGGAGAATCACTTGAACCCAGGAGGTTGAGGCTGTAGTGAGCTATAATTGCACCACTGCACTCCAGCCTGGGCAGTTAAAAAAAAAAAAAAAAAAAAAGAATAAGCCACCTCCTAGATGGTCTACAGCCCTATCAGAAGCATTTGTCATGGTTTGGAATAGGACGTTATGTCTGTGTTTGTTTATTTACATTCTCAATGCCACTGTCTCTATGCAGGTTTCATTTACCACTGAATTCCCTGGTGCCTTATAAAACACCTGAGACATTGTAGACATTCAGCCAATATGTGTCAAATGAATGAAAGAAGGAAGGAATGAGTGAATAGCCTCAACCATCTTTCTATATATCCCTGGGAGACTAAGGCACATAAGTACCGGTCTCCCTAGTCTCAGAATGAGTAGACCTACGTCTACAGTCCCGAGAGACATCAGCAGGTGCACAGCCCAAAGCTCTACCTTCAGAGAGCTAGGTTCTGGAAGATGCTTATTGGGCAGGTGAATAAATGAGTAACTCGCCTCAGTTGTCAGAACAGGGTTTATCCACAGGGATTGAACAATGAATCAGCCATGAACAAAGCTGGAGACGAAGAGTTTTGCCTGTTTTTGTTTTGTTTTGTTTGTTTGTTGTTGTTGTTGTTGTTGTTGTTGAGACAAGGTCTTGCTTTGTCGCCCAGGCTGGAGTGCAGTGGCAAGATCATGGCTCACTGCAGCCTCGACCTCCTGGGCTCCACTACTCCTCCTGCCTCAGCCTCCCAAGTAGCTAGAATTACAGGCACACACCACCATGCCCAGTTAATATTTTAATTTTTTGTGGAGACAAGGTCTCACTATATTGCTCAGGCTGGTCTCAAACTCCTAGACTCAAACAATCCTCCTGCCTTAGCCTCCCAAAGTGCTAAGATTATAGGCATCAGCCACCTCCCCCGGCCAGTTTTGCCTGTTTTTTAACAAGTTCCCTATCCCATGGCTGCAATAGGACCAAAGTCAGCTAGTTTTTTTTTTTTTTTTTTTTTTCACTCTGTCACCAGGCAGGAGTGTAGTGGCACGATCTTGGTCTCTGCAACTTCTGCCTCCCGGTTCAAGAGATTCTCCTGCCTCAGTCTCCCGAGTAGCTGGGACTACAGGTGCGTGCCATCACATCCAGCTAATTTTTGTATTTTTAGTAGAGACGGGGTTTCACCACATTGGCCATGCTGGTCTCGAACTCCTCACCTCGTGATCCATCTGCCTCGGCCTCCCAAAGTGCTGGGATTATAGGCGTGAGTCACCACACCCGGCCAGGTCTAGTTCTTACTGGTTCCTGCTTCTGCACGCTTGGATGTACCTTTGGGCTGGAAGCTGTGTCCCCTCCACGTGAGGACTCATCCTCAGAATGACTGGCCTCTCCGGCACTGGGAGAACGTCAGCCCGTGCCACCCATGGGTGCACAAACCCACTGCAGAGTCTCACCCACACATCAAGAGTGGGGCCCGGGCACTCCTAGGATCAGCTGGTGCCCCTGACAGCTCCGGGAGGGCGGATGACTTAGCGAGGCCAGCCCAGAGCAGCTTGATATTTACATGGTATGTCAGGATCTTGCGCAGAGGGGAAATGCTATTTTAAATTTTCCAAGCGTCTCAGGAATGCCTCTGGACCTCCAACACCTCTGCTTCCTGGCCCCTGAGGACGCTGCCAGCCGCTTTCTAACTTGCACTGGGGTCCAGTTGAGCTAGTTCACTTCTTTGAGAGACAAGTTCCACTGCATTGGCCTCTGCATAGGCTAAACCCTGCCCAACACCCCCCACCTCCCAACTCCCTGCTTCCCCACAACTCTCAGCCTGGCTGGCTCAAATGACCCTCATACGGCCTCCAAAGGGTCCTTCTTTGTGTTCCTACAATGCCCTGTTATTCCCCATGACGAATGGTTCTACATGATATTCGCCTGTCACCCCCTCCCCCAATAGACTATACTGGGGGCTGCATAAGGGCAGGAACCACATCAAAAGAATCAGATGGGCCAGGTGCAGTAGCTCATGCCTGTAATCCCAACACTTTGAGAGGCAGGCAGTTCACTTGAACCCAGCAGTTCAAGACCAGCCTGGGTAACATGGTAAAAACCCATCTCTATAAAAGATACAAACATTAGCCTGGCGTGGTTGTGGGCGCCTGTAGTCCCAGCTACTTGGGAGGCTGAGGTGGGAGAATCGCTTGAGCCTGCAAGGTTGAGGCTGCAGTGAGCTGTAATCGTGCCACTGCAACCCAGCCTGGGTGACAACCTGAGACCTCTCTCAAAAAAAAAAAAAAGAAAGAAAAGAAAAAGAACCAGACAAGGCAGACACAGCCTTATCTTCCTGGAGCTTCCCTTAATGAAAAATACCCAAATAAACAAGTAAACAAGCAAATTCTATGTAAACAAGGAAATGAACAGAATAAGGATGCATTTCAATAAGTACTAGATCAGGCCGGTCACAGTGGTTCACACCTGTAATCCCAGCACTTTGGGAGGCCAAAGTGGGTCGATCACCTGAGGTCAGGAGTTCAAGACCAGCCTGACCAACATGGTGAAACCCTGTTTCTGCTAAAATACAAAAATTAGCCGAGCATGGTGGCTTGTGCCTGTAATCCCATCTACTTGGGAAGCTGAGGCAGGAGAATCGCTTGAACGTGGGAGGTGGAGGTTGCCATGAGTGAAGATCGCACCAATGCATTCCAGCCTGGGCAACAAAGCAAGACTCTGTTTCAAAAAAAAAAAAAAAGAAGTACTAGATTGGTGCACATTTAAGCATCTAACATTGGAGAAAAAAAAAAAAAGTACTAGGAATCCACCTAGCCAAGCCTTTAGCACACAGCAGAAACTCAAAAAATTTTTGTGGAATATTCTATGTGTGTATGAATGCACACATAAATGCACACAGAAACGAATGAATGACGGCCTTACACTTATTTCAGGGCCCTCTGAAATCAGAAGACCACTCAGCAGGGCAGTGGATCAGCTCTGTCCTCCCAGCCCAAATCAGAGCAGCACTCAAGGTAGAAAACATTGCTTGCCTTAATCTGTTAGCAACAGGATCAGATGACGGGCTCCAGGGAACTAATTTAAACTCATTTAAATAAGGCCCCTGCCGCTTTGCTAAAACTACGTCCATAACGGCGAATCCAACTGTAACTGCTTTTGGCCGAAGCCACAATAATTTACCTTCACAGGCTGCTTCTCGTTAACAAAGCATTGGCTAAATTACAAGCTGTTTATCAACACAACAAGGCCAGGTCTTTAAATATTTTAACGCTAAATTGCTGCAAGACAGAACCTCACCTCCATAACCCTTCCTCCACAGGAAAAGCCTTTCGCTTAGGAAATTCTACTCCAAGCCATCTTCCCTGTTTAGGTTTGCAAAACAGAGATGACCCAGAGCTACTGGGCTTTGGGGCCCCACAGGAACACCCGGGCAGTGGCTGGACACAGGACTGCTGCTGGTGCACAGATGTTTATGGAAAGTCAAGGCCAGGCACAGTGGCTCATGTCTGTAATCCCAGCACTTTGGGAGACCAAGGCAGGAGGATGGCTTGAGCCCAGGAATTTCAGACTAGCATGGGCAACATAGGGAGAGCTCATCTCTACAAAAATATTATTTAAAATTAGCCAGGTGTGACTGGGTACCATGGCTCACGCCTGTAATCCTAACACTTTGGGAGGCCAAGGCCGGTGGATCATCTGAGGTCGGGAGTTTGAGACCAGCCTGACCAACATGGAGAAACCCCGTCTCTACTAAAAATACAAAATTAGCCGGGTGTGGTGGTGCAAGCCTGTAATCCCAGCTACTCGGGAGGCTGAGGCAGGAGAATCGCTTGAACCCGGGAGGCAGAGGTTTCAGTGAGCTGAGATTGTGCCATTGCACTCCAGCCTGGGCAACAAGAGCGAAACTTCGTCTCAAAAAAAAAAAAAAAATTAGCCAGGTACGGTGGTAAACGTCTGTGGTCTCAGCTATTTAGAAGGCCAAGACGGGAGAATCACTTGAACCCCAGGAGGTCAAGGCTGCAGTGAGCCATGATGGCACCACTGCACTCCAGCTTGAGTAACAGGGCAAGCTGTCTCAAAAAAGAAATAATAAAATAAAATAGAGACAGAGAAAGGGAAGGGAAGGGGTCACTTGAGGTCAGGAGTTGAAGACCAGCCTGGTCAACACGGTGAAACCCCGTCTCTACTAAAAATACAAAAATTAGTCGGGCATGGTGGCGGGCACCTGTAATCCCAGCTACTCAGGAGGCTGAGTTGGGAGAATTGCTTGACCCTAGGAGGTGGAGGCTTCAATGAGCCAAGACAGAGCCACTGTACTCCAGCCTGGGCAAGAGAGCAACACTCTGTCAAAAAAAAAAAAAAAAAAAAAAAAAAAAACACGAAAGAAAGAAAGTCAGAGCCAGAATCCGGAAAGTCTGGCTGTGAGCTCTGGCTGTGGGGTCAGATTCCCTGAGTCTGGGATTTGGGATTCCCAAATCCCAGCTGTCAAATGTCCCCAAAAATAGATATGTTGAAGTCCTAAGCCCTGGTACCTGTGAGCGTGACCTTATTTGGAGACAGGGTCTTTACAAGAGATCAAGTTAAAGCGAGGCCATTGGCATGTCCGTATAAATTCACTATGACTGGTGTCCTTATAAACAAGGGAAATCAGGACATAGCTGGTCACCAGGTGAAGACTGGAGTTCTGCTGCCCCAAGTCACGGAACTATCCGAGGCTGGGAGAGAGGCCAGGAGCAGATCCCCTTCTAGAGAGAGAGTGTGGGCCTGCCCACACCTTGAATTCAGGCTTCCGGCCTCCAGAACAGAGAGGCAATGACCTTATGTTGTTCTAAAGTCACCCGGTTTGTGGCTGTGTGGGACTATAAACACTGGTCACTGAGGGACAGTCTCCTGGACCTTGCTGAGCCTCAGTTTCCTCTTCTGCTACAGATCAGGCTGCTATAATTGACCTGCCTCTGAGCTGGCCTAGAGAGCTGGCCACAGGGAGCGTTGAGTAAACACTCCCGAGCTTGGCCGGTGTGCCAGGGGCCAGGGTCTGTGGGCTTGGGCTGTGTTCTCCTTTGCAGGGTCCTGAAGGGTAAAGGCATCCTGATGGTAAGTGCTTCTGCTGGGACCACGCACTTGGCCCAGACGCCACCCCCAGTAACTTCAGATCCTCCATTCAGCTCTGAAAAATGGTAGAGCTCGTAGTTGGGGTGTAAATTCTGGGACCGAACTGCCTGAAGTTGAGTCCCCGCCTGCTACATGTTTGCTTTGGAGCTTTGGATAAGCCTCTCCTTAGTCTCCTCCTCTGTCACATGGGCTACCCACAGAACTCATCTCATGGGGTGGCTATGAGGACTTAACAAGTGAATAGACTCAGAACAATATCTGGGGCCGGGCGCGGTGGCTCATGCCTGTAACACCAGCACTTTTGGACACTGAATCAGGTGGATTACCTGAGGTCAGGAGTTCAAGACCAGCCTGGCCAATATGATGAAACCCCATCTCTAATAAAAATACAAAAATTTAGCTGGGCGTGGTGGCGGGCACCTGTAGTTCCAGCTATCAGGAGACTGAGGCGGGAGAATCATTTGTACGCGGGAGGTGGAGGTTGCAGTGAGCTGAGACCATGCCATGCACTCCAGCTGGGGTGACAGAGCAAGACTCCGTCTCAAAAAAAAAAAAAAAAAAGAACAGAGACAGAACAGAGACTGGAACGTCAGTGCTGTGTGTGAGTTTAAATAATTTTTTTTAACAGTTTTAAAGTTTTTTTTAATTTTATTTTTTGAGGCAGGGTCTCACTCTGTTGCCCAGGCTGGAGTACAGTAGCACCATCACAGCTCACTGCAGCCTCAATCTCCTGGGCTCAAGTAATCCTACCACTGCAGGTGTGCACCACCACACCCAGCTAATTATTTTATTCTTTGTAGAGATGAGGTCTCCCTATGTTGCCCAGGCTGGTCTCGAACTCCTCAGCTCAAGCAATCCTCCTGCTTCAGCCTCCTAAAATGCTGGCACTACAGGCATGAGCCACCACAACTGGCCGTAAATAAAATGTAAAATAGAATCTTCAAAAACCCATTGAATAACCAGCACCATTCACGACAGAGATTTGTTTGGAAAGAATATGTTCCTACAAAAACTTGTGCATAAATAGTTATAACAGCACTATTCATAATAGTCCCCCCAAATTGAAAACAACTTAAATATCCATCAACTAATGAATGATAAAGAAAATGTGGTCTATTCATACACGGTGAAATATTTATTTAGCCATAAAAACAAAGGCAGAATCTATACATGCTAAGATGTGGATGAACCTTAAAAACATTGTACACTCAGGTGTCTTCTTATCGCCAGACACATTCAAGATGTGTACGTTAAAGACATATAGCTTTTTATGTGTCAATCACACCTCAATGAGGTAGTTTTAAAAAAAATATTATGGTGGTCAGGCGCAGTGGCTCACACCTGTAATCCTAGCACTTTGGGAGGCCAAGGTGGGCAGATCACTTGGGGCCAGGATTTCAAGACCAGCCTGACCAACATGGTGAAACCCCATCTCTACTAAAAATACAAACATTAGCCGGGCGTGGTGGTGGGCACCTGTAATCCCAGCTACTATGAAGGCTGAGACAGGAGAATCTCTTCAGCTTAGGAGACAAAGGTTGCAGTGAGCCATCATCATGCCACTGCACCCCATCCTGGGTGACAGTGAGACCCCGTATGGTGAAAAGAAGTAGGCTGGGCGCGGTGGCTCAGGCCTGTAATCCCAGCACTTTGGGAGGCCGAGGAGGGTGGATCACAAGGTCAGGAGATCAAGATCATCCTGGCTAACATGGTGAAACCCCGTCTCTACTAAAAATACAAAAAATGAGCCGGGCGTGGTAGCGAGCGCCTGTAGTCCCAGCTACTCGGGAGGCTGAGGCAGGAGAATGGCAGGAACCCGGGAGGTGGAGCTTGCAGTGAGCCGAGATCGCAGCACTGCATTCCAGCCTGGGCCACAGAGAGACTCCGTCTCAAGGAAAAAAAAAAAAAAAGGTCGGGCGCAGTGGTTCACGCCTGTAATCCCAGCACTTTGGGAGGCTGAGGTGAGCGGATCACGAGGTCAGGAGATCGAGACCATCCTGGCTAACACAGTGAAACCCCGTCTCTACTACAAATACAAAAAATTAGCCGGGCATGGTGGCGGCGCCTGTAGTCCCAGCTACTCAGGAGACTGAGGCAGGAGAATCATTTGAACCCGGGAGGCGGAGCTTGCAGTGAGCTGAGATCGCACCACTGCACTCCAGCCTGGGCAACAGAGCGAGACTCCATCTCAAAAAAAAAAAAA
>NC_045450.1:5001390-5009266 GCF_002776525.5 Piliocolobus tephrosceles | reverse complement strand
GCAACAGAGCGAGACTCCATCTCAAAAAAAAAAAAACACGATAGAAAAAAGAAGAAGATGCTGGGCATAGTGGCTCACGCCTGTAATCCCAGCACTTTGGGAGGCCGAAGTGGGCGGATCACCTGAGGTCAGGAGTGAAGAAGAAGAATTGGGGAATGTGCTGACGCCTGGAGCAGAGATAGCGCCTGTGGGTCTGGTTCGCTATTTATTTATTTATTTATTTATTTATTTATTTATTTATTTATTTATTTATTTTTGAGATGGAGTCTCACTCTGTCACCCAGGCTGGAGTACAATGGCATGATCTCAGCTCACTGCAACCTGTCTCGCACGTTCAAGCAATTCTCCTGCCTCAGCCTCCAGACTAGCTGGGATTACAGGCATGTGCCACCACACCTGGGTAATTTTGTATTTTTAGTAGAGACGAGGTTTCTCCATGTTGGCCAGGATGGTCTTGATTTCCAGACCTCATGATACGCCTGCCTCGGCCTCCCAAAGTGCTGGGATTAGAGGCATGAGCCACCACGCCCGACCCTGGTTCTTTACCACACACTTGGGAAAAGAGACAAATAACCTAGACTCAACACACAATGGGCTGAGCAGAGCATGGTCTTCAGGACTCAGGCTACCTGACCCCACACCCTAAGCCTTTGTGTCCTCTGTGCAAGGACCTCCACAAAGACACCACCACCCCACACACCTTCTGGGACCTGGGCATTCAAAGGACTGACGGACCCTCTCCAACACTGGATACTCCAGCTGCCTCCATTGTCTTAATTGTTTTTCTCTGTTTACCAAGATAATGAAAGCTCATTGTTTTGAACCCAATGATACAGAATGCTATCAAGAAAGAAAGGAAGGCTGGGCGCAGTGGCTCATGCCTGTAATCCCAGTATTTTGGGAGGCCAAGGTGGGAGGATCACTTGAGGCCAGGAGTTCAAGACCAGGCTGGGCAATATAGTGAGACCTCATTTCTATAAATGTATATATAAATTTTTATATATTAGAATCTAAAACCTAGCTGGGCGTGCTGGCGCATGTTGTACTCCCAGCTAAGGCTGTACTCTGGAGGCTAAGGCAGGAGGATGGCTTGAGCCCAGGAGTTCAAGCCTGCAGTGAGCCATGATTGCATCACTGCACTCCAACATGGGCAACAGGGCAAGACCCTGTCTCAAAAAGAAAGAAAAAAGGGAGTAAAAGGCTGGGCACGGTGGCTCACGCCTGTAACCCCAGCACTTTGGGAGGCCAAGGTGGATGAATTACTTGAGGTCAGGAGTTCAAGACCAGCCTGGCCAACATGGTGAAACCCCGTCTCTACTAAAAATACAAAAATTAGTCGACTGGGGTAGTGCATGCCTGTAATCCCAGCTACTCAGGAGGCTGAGGCAAGAGAATCGCTTGAAACCAGAAGGCAGAGGTTGCAGTCAGCCAAGATCATGCCACTGAACTCCAACCTGGGTGACAGAGTGAGTGAGACTCCGTCTTAAAAAAAAAAATTTGGGGGAAGGAAAGATCCCCTAGAATCCTTCCCTTTAGAAGCAAAATTCGTGGGAAGGGATTTGGAGAGAAATCTCCATGTATTTGACTAGACAGATTTTTGAAGTGAGAGTATTACTTTAAAAATATTTTTGTAGCCAGGTCTAGAAAGGTTACCTCAAAGCACAATTTCGTAATCAATTACTCAAGCCCAGTTTCAGTCATTTGTGTCATTGTCAGTGGACTTTTGAAGAAGCCAGGGGCATTTTGATTCTGAAGTCAGTTTTGTTAAACAGAAAAACTGAAAGGCCAGCTTTTCTGGTCACTCGGATGCAGTGAAAACAGCTGAGTTCATCTGAAACTTCCCCGGCATCTGACCCAAACTGAGGGCAAGTGTTTAACAGAGAAACAAAGACAAACATTAAGTATAGAAAACCCCTTTTGTGCCTCCACAGTGTGCAAGTTATGTTGAGTTATGCAGCTATTTTGGGGACAATAATGTTTTGTAAACAGTCGGCAAAGTGGCTTTGTTGGCAGTGTTGCTGTGGCTTGGGAACATTTCACAGAAAAGGACTGTATGGAAGATAGAATGACACGGTTGTGGCAGTCCCTTTGAAAAATACAAATGACTTAAATTAAGGCAGGTACAGATAAGTTTTTTTTTTTTTTTTTTTGAGACGGAGTTTCACTCTTCCGCCAGGCTGGAGTGCAGTGGAACGATCTCGGCTCCCTGTAACCTCCACCTCCTCGGTTTAAGCGATTCTCCTGTCTCAGCCTCCCATATAGCTGGGACTACAGGTGCTGGCCACCATGCCCAGCTAATTTTTGTGTTTTTAGTAGAGATGAGGTTTCACCACGTTGGCCAAGCTGGTCTCGAACTCCTGACCTCAGGTGGTCTGCCCTTCTTGACCCCCCAAAGTGTTGGGATTACAGGCATGAGCCACCTTACCCTGCCCCAGATAATAAAGATTTGAAAGCCTTTTTTTCACTCTACCCACAGGTGTCAGTACCTAGAAACTCAATAGTGAAGGGAGTAAATGGAGCTCTGCCTTCATTCGTGGAACATGAAGCTTACAAAATATGTTTAATATACCCAAAAAAGGCAATGCAAATACATTACTAGTGCTATTCATATAGTTTTTCTGTTGTTTTGTTTTCTTTTTTTTTTTTTTTTTTGAGACAGAGTCTTGCTCTGTTGCCCAGGCTCGAGTGCAGGTTGGTGTGTCCAGTCCTGTCTTACTCTACGAATAAGTGCCCAGCCCCCATTTTCTTTGTTTGTGAAATGGGGATGAATATATGCGCCTCATAAGGTTGTCATGTAGATGAAAAGTGATTGTGTGTGTGTGTGTCTGTTTGCCTCGCACAGGGTCCAGTCGTACCAACTGACAATAAGTGGTCGATAAACATAAATAATCACTCTTAGTTTAAGGCTCTGGCAGCTCACATGTTCTAAGACCCAAGCTTTTGTTCATTCATTCATAAGAAAAGAGAAACTGTCCCCACCCTTGTCTGACAGTCCGGGGACCTGTGGTTCTCTGCCACGAAGCTGAGACACATTAACCATAGGATGGAAAACCATCGACTGCATTTGCTTAATAAATGCCAACTTAATTTGTCATGTTTAGGGCTCTCAAAAGTATTTACAATCATTGCACTTGAAAATACTTGAAAATAAGCCATGTCCTATACCCAATCATGCTGCTATAAAGACACACGCACACATATGTTTATTGTGGCACTATTCACAGTAGCAAAGACTTGGAACCAACCCAAATGTCCATCAATGACAGACTGGATTTAAAAAAATGTGGCACATATACACCATGGAATACTATGCAGCCATAAAAAGGATGAGTTCATGTCCTTTGTAGGGACATGGGTGAAGCCAGAAACCCTCATTCTGAGCAAACTATCGCAAGGTCAGAAAACCAAACACCACGTGTTCTCACTCATAGGTGGGAATTGAACAATGAGATCACTTGGACACAGGGTGGCGAATATCACACACTGGGGCCTGTCGTGCAGTGGAGGAAGTGGGGAGGGATAGCATTAGGAGATATATCTAATGTAAATGATGAGGTAACAGGCGCAGCACACCAACACGGCACATGTATACATACGTAACAAACCTGCGCTTTGTGCACATGTACCCTAGAACTTAAAGTATAATAAAAAAAAAGAAAAAGAAAAGAAGCCATGCCCATGAATGTAGCACTTAAGGCTATATGAATGGGGGCCAGGTGCAGTGGGTCACACCTTTAATCCCAGCACTTTGGGAGGCCAAGGCAGGTGGATCACTTGAGGTCAGGAGTTCGAAACAAGCCTGGCCAACATGATGAAACCCCGTCTCTACTAAAAATACAAAAATTAGCCGGGCGTGGTGGTGGGCATCTGTAATGTCAGCTAATCAGGAGGCTGAGGCATGAGAATGGCTTGAACCTGGGAGGTGGAGGTTGCAGTGAGCCAAGATAGCGCCACTGCACTCCAGTCTGGGCAAGAGAGTGAGACTCAGTCTCGAAAAAATACAAGAAAATGGGCTCAGAAAAGTTCAGCAACTTTTGTTGTTGTTGTTGTTGCTGAGACAGAGTCTTGCTCTGTCACCCATGCTGGAGTGCCACGGAGCAATCTCGGCTCTCTGCAACCTCCGCCTCCTGGGTTCACACCATTCTTCTGCCTCAGCCTCCCGAGTAGCTGGGACTACAGGTGCCCGCCACCACACTCGGCTAATTTTTTTTTGGATTTTTAGTAGAGTTGAGTTTTCACCGTGTTGGACAGGATGGTATCGATCTCCTGACCTTGTAATCCACCTGCCACGGCTTCCCAAAGTGCTGGGATTACAGGCGTGAGCCATGGCGCCCGGCCTAAGTTCAGCAACTTTCCAAAGACATGTTACCAGAGCATGGCAGAGCACAGCGGAACCCTAAAGCATCTGAATTCACATCCCTGGATCTCTTCACCATCCCCTGGTGCTCCACTTCCATTACACAGAAGCAAAGTCACACAGCCACAGGCAAAAACAGGAAGGATCATAGCTGGATCTCAGTGAGCATTTGATCTGCGCCAGCCCTGTACTGGGAGCTTTATACACATTGATTCAACCTGCAGCATGATACCAGGATTTGGAACCCAGGAGATTCCCATTTTGGTGATGGGGGGTGGGGGATCATGGAGGTGAAGCAACTTGCCCCACAGTCACTCAGCTAGCCAATCGGGGAGCTAGAATATGACCCTAAGCCAGTTCCTGCCTCTTCACTGTCCTAAAACCATGTGCCTGTAACAGCACAATGTATGTGGATGATTTCAATGATGCTTTTAAATCCTCTGTGTGACAATAAACTTATATGCATGTAGATCCATAGAATAAGACAAGATTGGACACACAGACACACACAGCCACCAAGAGATGTGAAAGTCCCTGGATAGAAGGCTGGGGTTAAGTAGTCAGTGCTGGGGTGGGACAGATGGGGGTAGATGCTAATGTTTCTTACACTTTCAATACATTAATTTATAAGACTTCGGTGTAATAACAGACACAGCATATTTCATGAGCTCCTTCTGTGTGCCTGTCACACAGCCAGGAGCACCAAGAATTATCTCATTTACTCCTTCTGGCAACCTCATAGCATTGTCCCTGTGTTACTGAGTAGGGAAGTGAAGTGCTGAGAGGCAGAGGGATGGAGCCAAGAAGGAATTCCACATCCACCTACCTCCAGCTTCTGCCCCCAGGATGCAAAGACCCGTGATCCAGGGGCGCAAGGATCTGGCAGCCAATTCTAGGCCTCCAACTGACTTGCTGCATAATACAGAGTACATCACAAAGCAAACCTACCCACTCATTCTCTCTCTTCTCCCTGTATCAGCTTCCTTGAAGGGGACGGAAGGGGGTCTGTGAGCAGGAGGTCTCTGTGGTTAAATGTGAGGTTCTAGAGTCTCCGCTATGGGGATCTGAGCCCTGATTCCACCTCTTCCTAGATACAGAACTTGGTGTCATCTCTTCACCTGTCAAAGATGCAGTTTCATGGAGGTTAAATGGGAATAATAACAGCTATTGGGAATTAGAAGAAACATCATCTGTTAAGACAGTGCTGTAAACATTCAATGAACAGCTGCTGTCATTATCACCACCATTCCATTTATCACTGTGATATGCCATTATACGAAACGATGGCAGTGGCTAGGCCCATGATACCTTTGTTTTCTATCAGGAGAATCTAAAGTAAGGGAGCAGGTGAGCTTCAACAAGGAGAAGGAAGAAAGACTTTGTGTTTCGGTCACTGGGCCGAGGATAGGATGGTCAGACAGAGAGGTCACTGGTTATAAGTTAAACCCACTGGGTCAGCTGAGTAGCTCACTAATTCCTTCTGATCTGGGAGTCTAAGGAGTTCCATCTTCCTCCCGACATAGCTGATCTCAAGTCCCTCCAACTGTCACACGGGGGGCCCAAGAATCAGGAGTCACTCACCGCCATGACCAGCTCAAACGGGTACTTGTAGACTCGGACAGGAGACTGGTATCTCTGCACCATGTTCACGCTGGAGCACCAACAGAAGTCACCAGGTGTGCAAGGAGCCTGGGGCGAGGGGTAATTGGTGAGGTTGCAGTTCCCACCTTGGGAAGGAGGGACACCACCCACCAAGTGTAAGGGGCAGCCCCTGGCCCCACCCACACAGCTCCCCAGCCTTCAAAGTTAGAAGGCTGATATGACCCCCAAATTACTCCAGGCCAAGCCCCAACAGCTTTCCTATCATCAGCCATGGTCCCAGACCACGCTTAGCCTTCCAAGAGCAGTCAGCACCCCCAAACATTCCTCTACCCCCACCTCTTCACACTGAGGGCCCCCAAAAGCCTCACTGCCACCCACACAGACACACATACATTTGCAATTCTTACACTCCCACGGTTCTCTTCACGCATGCACCCCGCAGCTTGCCACAGTCGCCCACCCCCAAGTCTCCTTGCACCTGCCCTCCCATTTTCCTCCCAGACACCCTGACATACACACACAGCCTTCACCACATTTCACAGGCACTGTCTCTGCCACACACATGCACACACGCAGGTTTCCCTCCCACACGGGACTGCTTTTGCACACGCCTCCAACTTTGCACACACATCCAGCTCCCTGAAACACGCACCTGCCCAGCTCCACACACACAATTCCCCTGGTGTGCACAGATGTGCACACACACACGGGCGCACACGCACACACACGTACACACATGTAGAGGCACTCACACATGCATGCACACACAGGTCCCCGCAGCTTTGCTCACCCTTGCCCTCGGGAGCCTTCGGGAACGCAGCCTAAGGCAAGTGCCCTGGAAGCCCTCCCGGCTCGGGAGCTGAGCGCTTACGGGCTCCCGCGGCCGCCTGGCCCGGAGCGCAGCGCCTGAGGCAGGGCCCGATCGCGGCTCCCTAGCCTGGGGCGTCCCGCCTTGAACACCCTGCGGCCAGGACAGCCGTGGAAGGCCGGAGGGGCGGGAGAAAGACCTGCCGAGCGGAGAGCTCTCCAGGACCCGGGACAGCGGAGATCCTGGCCTGGCCCCGCCCCTAGCCTGGCCCCGCCCACGTCCCTGGCCATGGCCCCGCCTAGGTTGGCCCTGCCCCCTAACTGGTCCCGCCCCACTCTGGCCCCGCCCCAGACTAACTCCCCCCTCCCGGTTGTAGCCCCGCCCCTTATTTTACATGTATCTTGCCTGACCACGCCCCCAGCTCAGTCATTTCTCCAGATTGGTCACACCTCAGGAAGTCCCCGCCCCCAAGGGCCTCAGCCTCGGGAATGATCCGGCCGTAGGAAGACCCCACTCTAATCTAGCTCTGCCCCCAAGCGGACCCTGCATCCGGGCCGACTCGCCCTCTTAGTACTATTTACATTTGTAAATGAGCACAGTTTACGTCTTTTCTTGCTCAAATTGACCTCGCCCTTGTACCGCTGCACTTGGGTTTCACCGGCTCCTCCACCTGTCCCCACCCCACGCCCCGCGCATGCACCTTCGCCCACTCTGCACACCTTCACAGAGCGCCTGCTGGGGGTCAGCAGGTCTGTCCAGGGGCCGGACAGCCGCCGGTGAGCCACACGCACGAATCCCTGCCCTCGTGGAGTTTACACTACGGTGGGGAGACAGACACTCAATAAATAAGACAAATATATGATGTGTGAGGTAGTGAAAAATTCTAACGAGAGAAAAACAAGCAGGAAAGGGGGTCAAGGAGCCAGCGGAGAGAAAGGACAATTATAAACAGGTAAGAGGCCGGGCACGATGTCTCATGCCTGTAATCCGAACACTTTAGGAGGCCGAAGCGGGAGGATCGCTTGAGCCCAGGAGTTGGAGACCAACCTGGGTAACATAGCAAGACCCTATTTCTTTTTTCTTTTTCTTTTTTTTTTTTTTTTTTTTTT
>NC_045450.1:4981900-5001290 GCF_002776525.5 Piliocolobus tephrosceles | reverse complement strand
TTTTTTTTGTATTTTTTTAGTAGAGATGGGGTTTCACCGTGTTAGCCAGGATGGTCTCGATCTCCTGACCTCGTGATCCGCCCGTCTCGGCCTCCCAAAGTGCTGGGATTACAGGCTTGAGCCACCGCGCCCGGCCGCAAGACCCTATTTCTACAATTATTGTTATTTTTTAATTAGGTCGGGCGCGGTGGCTCACGCCTATAATCCCAACACATTGAGCGGCCAAGGCGGGCGGATCACCTGAGGTCAGGAGTTTGAGACCAGCATGGCCAACATGGGGAAACCCGGTCTCTACTAAAAATACAAATTTAGCCGGGCATGGTGGCGTGTGCCTGTAATCCCAGCTACTCCAGAGGCTGAGGCAGGAGAATCGCTTAACCTAGGAAGCAGAGGTTGCACTGAGCCGAGATTATGTCACTGCACTCCAGCCTGGGCAAGAAGAACAAAACTACGTCGCAAAAAAAAAAAAAAAAAAATTGGCCAGGCACTGTTGGCATGTGCCTGTGGTCCCAGCTACTCAAGAGGCTGAGGCAAGAGGATCCCTTGAGCCCAGAAGTTTGAAGCTGCAGTGAGCTGTTACCTGGCCACTGCACTCCAGCCTGGGCAACAAAGCAAGACTCTCTCTCTAAATAAATAAACAAACAGGTCGGGTGCAGTGGCTCAAGCCTGTAATCCCAGCACTTTGGGAGGCCGAGACGGGCGGATCATGAGGTCAGGAGTTCGAGACCATCCTGGCTAATACGGTGAAACCCCGTCTCTACTAAAAAATACAAAAAGCTAGCCGGGCAAGGTGGCTGGTGCCTGTAGTCCCAGCTACTCGGGAGGCTGAGGCAGGAGAATGGTGTAAACCCGGGAGGCGGAGCTTGCAGTGAGCTGAGATCTGGCCACTGCACTCCAGCCCGGGCGACAGCGAGACTCGGTCTCAAAAAAATAATAATAATAAAAATAAAAATAAACAAACAAACAGGGAGTAAGGGAGCCTCCCTTGGGAGAGTGACATTTGCCCATCACCCTCATTTTAACTCACACTTAACCCCTTCCAGCCCTCCCAGGACTCCTGGGGGACCAACCCTGCTCCCAGAAGTCCTGCCTTGCCACGCCTCATCTGTTTAGCCTACAAGAGCCAAGAAGCTGGCTCTGGACAGCACTGCTATCCATGTATTCACTCATTCGACAATGACTGATCACCTACTATGTGCCAGCATGGGGTGAATTCATCCGTTCATGCAGGGAAAGTCAGAGGTAGCCAGGAAGACGGACAACCCCTGGTGTATTTCAAATATGTCATTGGACCCTGTGAAGACCACTTCTTTCCTTCGTAGCCTGCATCACATTCTTATCATTGCATTTATTCGTTTTATCTATCTGTGGGTTCCTGGCGGTCTCTCTCAGGAGACTGGGAGCTCCCTGAGGGCAGGGGCTGTGGCTGCCTTACTCACCTGCCCTTATGTTGGCAAGAATCTTGCTGGGGATCTGGCAGGCAGCAGGTGCCCAGCACACTCTTGGCTAAGGTTATCAAGGGTGGAAATGGGACACAAAGTTCCCATCCCTGTCGCAAGGTGGCAGCAAATGATAGTCCATGGCTCCTGGACTAACGGGTGAGTAGTTGGGGGACACAGGATCCAGGGATGACTTTCCTAACCCGGACACATCCAGGAAATGCCCAGCTCTGCCCAGGCATTGCCACAGAGCAAAGTGAATGTTAACACCGTTAGCTGCTGTTACCACCACGAAAGGCATTAAGTCCTCCTCTCTGCCGCCCAACATTGAGGGAGGACAATGACTCTGCGTGGGAGACAGAGGTGTGACCGTCCTATGGGTACAGACAGCTCAAAGTGGAAACTGGGGCCTGGAGGGGAGTGAGAACCCCATTCTCTCCTCCTCCAATCCCAGGAAAGGGAATTAATAACGCCACCAACACCCACTCCAGCTGTTTGAGGGGTTTGTTTGTTTGTTTGTTTTTGAGATTGAGTCTGGCTCTGTTGCCCAGGCTGAAGTGTGGTGCTGCAATCTCGGCTCACTACAACATCTGCCTCCCAGATTCAAGTGACTCTCCTGCCTCAGCCTCCCAAGTAGCTGGGATTACAGGCGTCTGCCACAGCGCCAGGCGAATTTTTGTATTTTTAGTAGAGACGGGGTTTCACCATGTTGGCCAGGCTGATCTGGAACTCCTAACCTCAGGTGATCCACCTGCCTCAGCCACTCAACGTGCTGGGATTACAGGCATGAGACACCACGCCTGGCCCAGTTACCTATTATTAATACTGTTCTACTAATTATTCCTATCACTTATTGACAGTCCATTGGCACTTACTATACCTGGCACCATTCTAAAGTTTTACAAACACGAACGCATTTAATCCTCAAAGCAATCCCAGAGCAATGAAAATGTCTTGGAACTTGACAGAAGTGGTGATTGCACAACGTTGCAAATGCACATGCCAGTGAATTGTACATATTAAAATGATTAATTTTCTGTTACGTGGCTTTCATCTCAAAAACCATATACAGTCAAAACTATTTTAATCCTCATTTTACAGGTAAGGAAACTAAGGCACAGAGAGACTGAATAACTTGCCCAAGGCCACACAGCCAGTAAGAAACTCAAACCCAGGACTCGGGTTCTCCAATGACTTCTTCTCCCAGAGCTGCAGCTGACACTCTGGGATCATGTGATTTTCAAGCCCTGAATTAAAAGATCTCCAGGCACCCTGGCTCCAGGACAAGAAGGCGCCACAAGGATAGGCAGATTCCCGGGGGGTACTGGGCATGAACTCAGTCCTGGGACAGGATCTTTAGCCTCTATCTGCTGCTTCCCACCTGCCCTGCAAGAATGACCCAGCCAAAGCTGCCTTATGAGGAGGGGATTTGGGGAACCCCAGAAACCATCGCATGTCTCTGAATGTCTTCTCAGCAGATGGGCCACTGCCAGAGAATACTCAACCATTAGTGATGCATTTGCTTGAGTAAAACTCTGGACCCAATCCAAAGACACATGTTCCTGGAAGGCACCCTGCTGGGAATGTCCTGAGTTGAATGGCTCAGTGTGACACTAAGGAGGGTTAAAGAGGGTGTTATGGTCGGGTGCGGTGACTCACGCCTGTAATCCCAGCACTTTGGGAGGCCGAGGTAGGTGGATCACAAGGTCAGGAGATCGAGACCATCCTGGCTAACATGGTGAAACCCTGTCTGTACTAAAAATAAAAATAAAAAAAAAAAAAAAAATTAGCCAGGCGTGGTGGTGGGCACCTGTAGTCCCAGCTACTTGGGAGGCTGAGGTAGGAGAATGGCGTGTGTGAACCCGGGAGGCAGAACTTGCAGTGAGACGAGATCACGCCACTGCACTCCAGCCTGGGCGACTGAGCAAGACTCCATCTCAGAAAAAAAAAAAAAACAAAGAGGGTGTTATGAGTGGCAGGACCCAGGGTCCAAACCCTGATCTGGGCCCTGGAATACATAAGGGGCCCTGGGATGGCTCTGAAGCTGGAGAGGATGCAGCAAGCGGGGTATGGTCCCCAGCTTAATTTTATTGTGGCAAAATGGTCTGGGCACAGTGGCTCATACCTGTAATCCTAACACTTTGGGAGGCCGAGGCCGGCGGATCACCTGAGGTCAGGAGTTCAAGACCAGCCTGGCCAACATGGCAAAAACCTGTCTCTAATAAAAAATAAAAAGTTAGTCAGGCATGGTAGCACATGCCTGTAACCCCAGCTACTAGGGAGACTGAGGCAGAAGAATCTCTTGAACCCTGGAGGCCGAGGTTGCAGTGAGCTGAGATCACGCCACTGCACTCCAGCCTGGGCAACAGAGAGAGACTCCATCCCAAAAAAAGAAAAAAAGAAAAAAAAAAAGCAGTCGGGTGTGATGGCTCACGCTTGTAATCCCAGCACTTTGGGAGGCCGAGGTGGGTGGATCATCTGAGGTCGGGAGTTCGAGACCAGCCTGATCAACATGAAGAAACCTCGTCTCTACCAAAAATACAAAATTAGCTGGGTGTGGTGATGCATGCCTGAAATCCCAGCTACTGGAGAGGCTGAGGCAGGAGAATCATTTGAACCCTGGAGGCGGAGGTTGCAGTGAGCCGAGATCACGCCTTTGCACTCCAGCCTGGGCAACAAGAGAAAAATCCCTCCCTAAAAAAAAAAAAAAAACAAAAGCACATAACACAAAAGTTACCATTTTAACCATTTCTTAGTGTGGTGCATGCCTATAATCCCAGCTACTCAGGAGGCTGAGGCAGAAGAATCACTTGAACCTGGGAGATGGAGGTTTCAGTGAGCCAAGATCATGTCATTGCACTCCAGCCTGGGTGACAGGGCAAGATGCTATGTCAAAAAAAAAAAAAAAAAAAAAAAAAAAAAAATGCACATAACACAAAAGTTATCATTTTAACCATTTCTTAGTGTACAATTCCGTGGCTTTTGGTATATTCACAAGATGCATGTACAATCAGCACCACTTTCTAGTTTTGGAACATTTTCATACCCCAAAAGGAAACTCATACCCGTGAAGCTGTCACTCCTTCTTCCTCCCTTCCCGCAGCCCCTGGAAACCATTCATCTGCTCATCTGCTTCCTGGGGGACATCTCGTTCGTCCCAGGTGGCGTTGTGTTGTTTCTTGCCCCTTCTCGAAGCAGAGCCCAGAGGCCTCCTGGATTTGGGAATGTCCAGGGCTATCAGGATGATTGGCAGGGCCGTTGTGTACAGGTGTATAGGTTGTAACCTGCACAACTCTATGCAGCAGTCCTGGTCATGGGAGCAGCTTTGGCTGAGCAGAGGCTGAGTCTGGGGCTGTCTGACCCAGGGGGCTGCACAGTCAGGACCCGCCCACCTTGACCCCCAGCCGGGCACCCAAGTCCATTCACTTCACTAAGATTTCTGGACTGCACCAAGTGCTGCGTGAAACCCAAAGGAGAGAACAGCACACAGTGGGAGGAAGGTGGCCTGAGGGATGGGAGGGTGGCCCTGTGGGAGGGGTTGGGTGGCCAGGAGCTTGGGGTGGGTACAGGAGTCAGACCAACCTCGATGTGTGTTCTGACCCTTCCAGCCTCCAGCCTTGTTGCCTCAATGTCCCCTCCTTTTAAAATGGGGTAACATGGGCCGAGCATGGTGGCTCACGCCTGTAATCCCAGCACTTTGGGAGGCTGAGGTGGGTGGATCACTTGAGATTGGGAGTTCGAGACCAGCCTGGCCAACATGGCGAAACCTGTCTCTACTTAAATACAAAAATTAGCTGGCATGGTGGCACACGCCTGTAATCCCAGCTACTCAGGAGGCTGAGGCAGGATAATTGCTTGAACCCGGGAGGCGGAGCTTGCAGTGAGCTGAGATGGCACCACTGCACTCCAGCCTGGGCGACAGAGCGAGACTCCGTCTCAAAAAAAAAAAAAAAAAAAGAGTTCTGTAGATGGGTGGTGTGACGGTTACACAACAATGCGAATGCCACTGAACTGCACATTGAAACGTGATTAAGATGGGCAACATTTTATATATATCTTACTGCAATAAAAAAAATCACACGACCTGGTCTGAGTGCAGTGGTGTTTACAACTAATTGTCACAACCGGTTGCAGATTTCTTTGTTTTCGTTTGGTTTGGTTTCTCCACTCCCACTGCTTCACCTGATTAGCCTTTTCTTAAAAATCACATTGAGGTCAGTCACAGTGGCTCACTCCTATAATATCAGCACTTTGGTAGGCCAAGGTGGGCAGATCATCTGAGGTCAGGAGTTCGAGACCACCCTGGACAATATGGCGAGACCCTGTCTCTACAAAAAAATACAAAAATTAACCAGGCGTGGTGGCAGGCCCCTATAATCCCAGCTACTTGGAAGGCTGAGGTATGAGAATCGCTTGAACCTGGAGGCAGAGGTCGCAATGAGCTGAGAATGTGCCGCTGCACTTCAGCCTGGGTGACAGTGTGAAACACCGTCTCAAAAAAAAAAAAAAAAAATCACATTGGAAACTTTTTTTAAATAGGGTTAACTGTAGTGTTATCCTGAAGGTTGATGGAAATTGCGTGAGGAAAAGTAATTGCACAGGGACCCCCAGGGGACCCAGGTAAATGTTTGTAACTGTGCTGGCTCAGAAGTTGGGGCATCTCCCACGGGACTTTCGGGTGGGCGAGGGGGTGGGGACTTGACATTGGACACTTGAGGTGGTGGCCAACACAGTATAGGAAGGTGATATCTCTGCTTTTTGGAGATACAGAATTCATTTATTTAAAGTGTGCAATTCAGCTGGGTCTGGTGGCTCACCTCTATCATCCCTGAACTTCGCGAGAGGCCGAGCCAGAAGGATTGCTTGAGGTCTGAAGTTTCAGGCTGCAGTGAGCCATGATCACACCACTGCACTCCAGCCTGAGCAGTACAGCAAGACCCTTGGCTGGGCACAGTGGATCACACCTGTAATCTCAGCCCTTTGAGAGGCCAAGGAGAGAGGATCAGTTTAGCCCAGGAGTTCAAAACCAGCCTGGGCAAAATAGTAAGGCTCCAGTCTCTACAAAAAAATTTAAGGCCGGGTGAGGTGGCTCACGCTTATAATCCCAGCACTTTGGAAGGCTGAGGCAGGCAGATCACGAGGTCGGGAGTTCAAGACAAGCCTGGCCGATGTAGTGAAACCCCATGTTTACTAAAAATACAAGAAAAAATTAGCAGGACATGGTGGTGGACACCTGTAGCTACTTGGGAGGCTGAGGCAGGAGAATTGCTTGAACCTGGGAGGCAGAAGTTGCAGTGAGCCGAGATCACGCCACTGCACTCCAGCCTAGGCAACACAGCGAGACTCTGTGTCAAAAAATAATAATAATAAAAAAATAAAAAAACAGGGGCTGGGCACGGTGGTTCACGCCTGTAATCGCAGCAGTTTGGGAGGCCAAGGCGGGTGGACCACCTGAGGTCGGGAGTTCAAGACCAGCCTGACCAACATGGAGAAACCCTGTCTCTACTAAAAATACAAAATTAGCCAGGCGTGGTGACGCATGCCTATAATCACAGCTACTCAGGAGGCTGAGGCAGGAGAATTGCTTGAACCCGGGAGGTGAAGTTTGCGGAAAGCCGAGATCACGCCACTGCACTTCAATCTGGGCAACAAGAGCAAAGTTCCATCTCAAAAAAAAAAAAAAAAAAAAGAGAAAGAGAGAGAAAGACCCTGTCAAAAAAATTTAAAAATAAAGTGTGCCATCCAGCTGGTTTTGGTAGTTTCAGAGTTGCACAACCATCACCACGGCCAATTTGAGAGCGCTTCGTCTCCTGTGCCCCTTAGCAGTCACTCCCCACTCCCCACTCCCCAGCAGCCACAGTCTCCTTTCCCTCTCTACAAATTCACCTCTGAACATTTCACAGGCAGGATCGTATAATATGTGCCCTTTTGTATCTGGCTTTTCTTACTGAGCCTAATGTGTTCAGAGTCAACCATGCTGTAGCGTGTGTCAGGCCTTCACTCCCTTTTCTTCTTCTTTTTTTTTTTTGGCACAGTCCCACTCTGTCACGCAGGCTGGAGTGCAGCATCGTGATCTCGGCTCAGTGCAACCTCCACCTCCCGGGTTCAAGCAATTCTCCTGCCTCAGCCTCCCGAGTAGCTGGGACTACAGGTGCACACCACCACCCCTGGCTTATTTTTTTGTATCCATGAGTGACATCTGTTGTGGGTTAGATGGCACTGAGTGCCATGAATGGTGGGCAGGGAAAAAGGGTGGGAAGTGCAGGTGGATTACAATGTAGGGACCGGGTGGGCTGCTGAGAAGGTGACATGGCACAAAGGCTTAGAAGAAGAGCAAGGGGTCCACGCAGAGACTGGGGCCCAGGGGATAGCCAGTGCAAAGGCCCTGAGGCAGGAGCATACTTGGCGTGTTTGAGGAACGGGGAGGCTGTCAGTGTGTCGAGTGCAGAGTGAGCGGGAGGGAGGTGGCGGGGAGGAGAGCAGACTCGGAGGAGAGCCTGAGGGAGGGGGTCTCATGGGTTGTCTGGCTCTGACGCCGAGATACTCAGAGTGCCTGGGAGGTGTGGGACAGGGGAGTCTGCTGACTTCACTTTAGCCCTCTGGTTCCTGTGTTGGGAACAGATTGTAGTGGACCACGGTGGAGGAGGGGAAAGGGTGCAGAGAGCACGGAGGAGGAGCCGGGAGGAGGAGGGAGGCCACCAAAGTGACCTCGGGAATCTGGAGGTGAGGGGGATGAGATTCTAGATCTCTTGCCCAGGTCGATGCTGCAGGAATGGAAAGGGAGCGCCCAGGAGAACCAGGAAGGGGAAGTTGTTCCTAGAAGGCCCGTCTGCGGAGTGGATGCAGGCAGAGGAACCTGGGGACAAAGACCTGTTGTCACTGGAGCCGGACACTCCCACCTGAAGGTCAGCTCAGGTCTTCAGGACCTCTCAGTGTGTGACTCTGCCCACCAAGCAGGGGTCAAAACCAGGGACTGGCCGCTGGGGAGGGGCCACAGGCACCAGCGCCCAAAGCTCAGCCCCATCAACAGAGCGACTCTAGGGACCCCCCAGCTCAGTGCCTGAGGCTCTAGCCACCCACCCAGCCCCACTAGGCTGCCCCTGCCTAGAAGAGGACCAGGGACCCGGGCTGTCCTCTTCTCCGTGCCTGGGCCTAGGTGGAGCCCGTGACAGCACCAAACACACGTGGCTACTTAAGTTTGCACTAATTAAATTCTGTAAATATGAATATGTTCTATATTCACATAAATAACAAAACACATAAACAATAAAATTGACAATTCAGGCGGGGCATGGCGGCAGGCAACTGTCATCCCAGCACTTTGGGAGGCTTAGTTGGGACGATGGCTTGAGCTCGGGAGTTCAAGACCAGCCTGGGCAACACAGTGAGAACCCCTCATCTCTATAAAAAATTAATTAATGGATTAAAATGAATTTTTAAAAATTAGCAATTCAATTCCTCAGTTGCACTAGTCACATTTCACGTGCTCAGTAGGCACACGTGGCTTGCCGCCTCCTTGTATAAGAATATTTCCTTTGTCACAGGCAGTTTTATTAGACAAGGCTACGCTGAGGTCTCCCCACCGCCAACCAGTGGAGGGTGGCGCTTTGGCTAGGGTGTGGGGACAGGATGGTCTGGGTAAGGGGAGATCAGGGACTCCAGGGCTAAAAGGAGGGGTAATTTGCCCACAGTGGAGTCCTGGGCCTGTGTGGGGATTAACCCTGAGCTTGTGATTAGAGAATGGCCTGGGAGGCAGCTGATGGGGGCTTGGCTGTCCGGGCCCAGCAGGAATGTTTGAGCTCAGCAGAGAGCATGAACAAAGGGTGCAGGCAGAGCCAGGCAGGCAGGCAGGTGGAGGACGAGCTCACGGAGACACAGGGCAGCTCCGCTCTAAAGCAGAAATGACAAAACACGACACCTAATAGCAGGCAGCTTCCTTTTTCCACTCGCTACACCCTCGGCTTCCCTATGAGGCCCACAGGCCTCCCCGAATTCCTCCCAGACTAGGGCAGTTTGGTAATTTACCATCACTACCCCCACTGATGGGCACTTAGGTTATTTCATTTGTAAAAAATGTGGTTATCTGTTTGCCTTTCTGTCCCTCCTCCCTTCCAAGATAGGGGGCCCCCAGGACGTAGGGGCTGTATCATGTTTGCTACTATATCCCCAGAGCCGGTACACAGTAGGTGCTCAATAAATGCATGAGGGACTTGTGGGAGGTATTGTGGGGGCAATAGGTCGAGATCCTCCACTGGGGTCGGGGAGGAGCCTGGCTCCTGGGAAATGTCAGCCATGCAGATAACATGATGAGGGAACCTGGCGCCCTGCAAGCCGGGACCTCCCATTCCTCACTGGGTCCTCAACCACCCTCAGACTGGAGTCTGGCTGCTTTCCTCATAGTGTCCCTGGGCCCCTAACCTGATGGTGGCTCTGTGCCAACTGCAGACTTTGTCTCCTGGGGCACAGAGAAGAGGCGCCATGATCCCCCCAAGGGGCCTCAAACTTACATTGTTTGTCCATCCCCACTCCTGCCTCCCACAGGAAGCTCTGGGGGCAGGAACCTGAGTCCATTGTAATTGATCTTGAATCCTAAGTGCCTAGAACAGGACTTGTCACTTAGTAAGTGCTCAATAAATATTTGACAATTGAAGGGATGGATGGATGGATGGATGGATGGACAGATGGATGGATGGATGGAGAAATGGAGGGATGGATGGAAGAAGGGGGGATGGAGGGAGGAATGGAGGGGTGGAGAGATGGAGGGAGGGAGGGATGGATGGATGGATGGTAAACAAACCAATGAACACCTTCTCTTCCATCATAGTTTTAACTTAGGATCTACTAAAGCTTTCCTGGTCCTCCCCTAAGGGGACCTTCCCTGGGATCACAATAGTGCACTGGTCCTCCCACTCATTCATTTATTCATTCAACAATGACACTGAACACCCACTCTGTAGCCCAGGCTGGAGTGCAGCGGTACAATCTCGGCTCACTGCAACCTCCACCTCCCGGGTTCAAGTGATTCTCCTGCCTCAGCCTCCCGAGTAGCTGGGATTATAGGCACCTGCCACCACGCCTGGCTGATTTTTGTATTTTTAGTAGACACAGGGTTTTGCCATGTTGACCAAGCTGGTCTCAAACTCCTGACCTCAGGTGATCCACTCGCTTCAGCCTCCCAAAGTGCTGGGATTACAGGCATCAGCCCCCGTGCCCAGTCTAAAATTTTTTAAAATGTACCCTTTCTTGCATATTCATCACATCTCAATCAAGCTGGAAGAAAAAGTGCCAGCCTCCAAGCCTGGTATTTGGCCTGTGGCCTGATTATAGTAAATGCCCAACAAAAGTTGTTATTTGCCATGATTCCATGTCTTCCTTTATTGAGACTTTTCAAGACCCTACAGAGCAGGTGTGAGAGTGTCCCCATTTTGCAGATGGGGAAACGGAGGTTGAGAGAGGTGAAGACATTTGCCGAGGGTCACACAGCGAGGAAATAGATCAGTTGAGATTTGACACCTCAGCTCACTGGCTCTTCCTCATGCTACAGAGAAATTAAGCCACCAACCCACGGTCATTCAGCTGGGCGCATGGCAGAGCCAAGGTTCAAACCCAGGTTGACTTCAAGCTAAATGCTAATTTGGCTTTGTGTTCTGCCCCTTGTGGCCCGATCTGTCCATCACTGAGTCATCCTGGCTTGGGAGGAAAAGGGGCCCTGACCTCCTGACCTGGGCTGTCCCCCATCACACCTGACAAAAATGCAGCCCCACCAGTCTGGGCAGCATGAGGTGAGGTGGGGCAGGGAGGAAGCAGGCTTGGGCCTTGGACAGAGGATGGGAGTTTTGGGGCTGGGTTGGGCAGCCTGTCCTGCTGGGATCCTGAGCCGGCAGAGCCTGTCTGGCCCCACCCAGCCCCTCTCTCTGCCCTGACAGTGTGACTTCCTCACTTTAATGTCCACACCCCTGAGAGGCCTAGGGCCAGGCTTGACAAGTGGTGTCCAAGATGTGTAGCAGGTTGTCAGAAAGTGCCCCAGGGCCTGGGGGCGGTGACTCATGCCTATAATCCCAGTACTTTGGGTGGCAGAGGCAGGAGGATCACTTGAGCCCAGGAGTTTGAGACCAGCCTGGACAACATAGCGAGACGCCAACTCTACAAAAATGTTTTTAAAATTAGCCAGGTGTGGTGGTGCCTCTGTGGTCCTAGTAACTCAGGAGGCTGAGATGGGAGGATTGCTTGAGCCCAGGAGTTTGAGGCTACAGTGAGCTGTGATCATGCCACTGCACTTCAGCCTGGGTGACAGAGCAAGACCCTGTCTCAAACATAAAAAGAAAAAGGAATGTGGCCCAGGGTTCAAGATGAGGTGTCTGAAACCCCAAAAACCTGGATCTGCAAGATGGGCTGATGGGTTGGTCATAGTCACAGTGGACCCCAGCCTTGGGTGGGGCAGAGTCCAAGAACCCTTTGCTGAGCCCACGGTTAACCCCTCAGTGGCTGGGGAGGGGGAAAACCAGCACGGCCGGGGGCTCTGAGCAACCACTATTTAACTACCGCTCGGGAGCTATTTCAATATTTTGATAACACACAGGGCTGTACAGGTGCATCCAGGAGACAGCCAGGAGGGCAGTTGTCAGAGCAGCGGCTTCCTGGGCTGGCAGGAGGGCAGGGCTGCCTGGCAGGCAGGGGGAAGTGGCATTCTGCCAGGGGGCCCGGGCGGGTAGGGGCCTGAGGCACATTCTCAGGGGATGACTCAGGGGCAGGCAGAGCGTGACTCACCGTGGACCCTCTCCTGCTCCGGCTGCCAGGGCCTGGCCTCCCCTTTGGCCCCAGGGAGACTGTGGGGAGCTCACAGGGCCCCCAGCCCAGAGCTGAGTGTGAGTCAGTCCGTGTGGGCTGGAGGGCCAGCACAATTTTCCATCCCTTGAATTGTCCCGTAAGAAAAGTAAACACATGTTACAAAACAGGGGTGAAGCTGGGCCAGCCCCGTCCTATCCCCTTAGAGTGGGGACAGGAGCAGGGCCTTCATTCCAGGGGCTGTGCACACATCCCTGCCCGCTGCTCTTCCTGATTTTCCAGATGGGGAAACTGAGGTCTAGAGAGGTTAAGAGAGCCACCTGCCCAAGGTCACACGGCTGAGGTGTGAGGTGCAGCCACGTTTCAAACCCAAGTTGGCTTCAGGCTGAAGCTTGTGTCTCCCGGATGTGGACAGACCAGGGCTGGAGCTGCTGCTGCATCTGCCTGTAAGTGTCTGGCAGACCAGGGCCGGAGCTGCTGCAACATCTGTCTCTGTTCACAGCTGTGTTTCTCAGGGTGGCCCAAAACCCACCTGTCTCAGAATCCCACAGAGTAGGTATTTGTTAAAATGCAGATTCCTGGCTGGGCACGGTGGCTCATGCCTATAATCCCAGCACTTTGGGAGTCTGAGGCTGGTGGATCATTGGAGGTCAGGAGTTTGAGACCAGCCTGGCCAACAGTGTGAAACCTTGTCTCTACTTAAAATACAAAAATTCGCCAGGTGTGGTGGTGGGTGCCTGTAATCCCAGTTACTCGGGAGGCTAAGGCAGGAGAATTGTTTGAGCCTGGGAGGCGGAGGTTGCAGTGAGCCGATATTGCACTGCTGCACTCCAGCTTAGGCAACAGAGTAAGACTCTGTTTCAAAAAAAAAAAAAAAACAATGCAGATTCCTTGGTGGCTCATGTCTGTAATCCCAGCAGTTTGGGAGGCTGAGGCAAGAGGATGGCTTGAGCTCGAACATTCAAGACCAACCTGGGAAACACAGTGAGACCTCATCTCTATAATTAATAAATAAATAAATGCAGATTTCTGGGCCCTGCCAAGACTCACCCAACCGTATTCTCTTCCAGGGAGGGACCCTGGAATCTGCATTTGTAAATGCACACCAAGTGGGGGTGCATACAGCTGCAGATGGGAGAATGGCTGTCCCGGAGAGGAGGACCCCAGCCTCCACCCTGGGAGAAGGCTCGGGATGCATCCCGCATGTCCCTCTGTCGGTCCCGGGCTGGGGGAATGCTGCCCTTCTTGTTTCAAACTGGTTCACAGGCAAATACCCCAAATACCTCTCCAGCTGCTGGGGCAGCAGTGATGGCAAATAAGGAGCGCGGGTGTGAGGAACCCTTCCAAAGTTGGTGGCCTCCCATGAGCTGGCTGCCTGGTCTGGCTGCAGGAACACAGGTTTCAGGGTCGCTGAGGGTGGCCTGGTTGCCAGGGAGCAAACTCGAGGAACGCAAACACCCTCCCCCACCCGGCAGGCTGGCCCTCCACCCACGGCAGCAGAGGGGATGAGTCACTTGGCAGGAGAGGGCTTCGCGGATCCAAACAAATCCCATCTGCCCAGAGGAGGATGCACGGGGTGAGAACGGATCTCCCACCCCATCCGGCCTGCCCACAAACGTGTGGCGTGCACACGTGTGTACACACGTGCACACATACACAGCCACACCAGCTCCTAGCCCACTTCCTAGAGAATGGAGAGGGGAGGGATGGTGAAGTGCCACTCAAATTCCTCCCTAAATCTGCTAATTCTATCCGCCACTCCTGGGCCAGGCTCAGCTGAGTCAGCGGGAGACCAGCCCAGCTGCCCCGAGCCCAAGCCCAGGAATTAGAACGCTGAAGAGTGGAGGCAGGCAGGGGTCCAAGAGCTCAGGCTGGGAGCAGGCTGACCCAGGTACCAGCCCAAATGGGCCCTGTGCTTCTCAGGGCCCATTTCCTACCCTGAAAAGTAAGACAAGAGAGGCCAGGCACCGTGGCTGGCGCCTGTAATCCCAGCACTTCGGAAGGCCAAGGTGGGAGGATCACTTGAGCCCAGGAGTTCTCGACCAGCCTGTGTAACCACAAGACCTCATCTTTACAAAAAATTTAAAAATTAGCCAGGCTTTGTGATGTGCTTCTATAGTCCCAGCTACTCAAGAGGTCAAGGTGGGAGGATCGCTTGAGTCCAGGAGGTTGAGGCTGCAGTGAACTATGATCGCACCACTGCACAGCAGCCTAGGTGACAGAACAAGACCCTATGTCTTAAAATTAATTAAAGAAAATAAGACAAAGAAGTGGCTACCTCCCAGGTAGGGAGAACTGCCCTGCTTCACGCAGTGGGGGTGGTTGGGCACGTGCCATGGTGCCTGGCACGGAGTCAGCCCTCAATAAACAAGAGGTGACATTACTATTATCAATGTCATCACTGTTATTCAGCAGCTGAGCTACAAGCCTGTCGCCCTACAACCCTAATCTGGTTCCCTCCCACAAACCTACTCTTACCTTTCTAGGAGCTGTAGGGAAAGGAGATTTGGCACATTGGAGAAGCCCAGAGGTTTGACACTGTTTGGAGCTCCTGTAATCACATGTGCCCCTCAGTCCCACAAACATACAGTCTCCAGCTACAGATAGAATCCCCTCCCCTTCATTAGCGCCTCCCTAACTGCCAGGGGACATACTGAGTGTTTAGCACACAGGCTTTCACACTGTGAAGTTGATGCTAGGCTTGCACCCACTTTCCAGATGAGGAAAACCGAGGCTCACAGAGGCAAAATGATTTGCCCATGTTCACACAACTGAAAGGGACTGAGTCGGGGGCATTCAAACTCAGATCTGGGCCGGGCGCGGTGGCTCACGCCTGTAATCTCAGCACTTTGGGAAGTCAAGGCGGGCAGATTGCTTGACGTCAGGAGTTAGAGACCAGCCTGGCCAACATGGCAAAACGACATCTCTACAAAACATACAAAAATTAGCCGGACGTCTACATCTCTACAAAACATACAAAAATTTCACGTACCTGTGGTCCCAGCTACTCGGGAGGCAGAGAGGCAGAAGCAGGAGAATCACTTGAATCCAGGAGGTGGAGGTTGCAGTGAGCCGAGTTCGTGCCACTGCACTCTAGCCTGGGTGACAGAGCCAGACTCTGTCCATCTTAAAAAAAAAAAAAAAAAAAAAAAAAATGGCCAGGTGCAGTGGCTCACGCCTGGAGGCCAAGGCAGTGGATCACTTGAGGTCAGGAGTTCAAAACCAGCCTGACCAACATGGTGAAACCCTGTATCTACTAAAAATACAAAACTAGCTGGGCCTGGTGGCACACACCTGTAATTCCAGCTATTTGGGAGGCTGAGGTAGGAGAATCGCTGGAAGGTGGAGGTTGCAGTGAGCCGAGATTGCGCCACTGCACTCCAGCCTGAGCAACAAGAGCGAAACTCTGTCTCAAAAAGAAAAGAAAATTCAAACTTCTTTCTTGTCGTCTTTGGGGAGGTTCAGCTAACAGTTTCTCGTGCATCCTTCCAGAAGTTTTCTGTGCATAGACAAGCATACTACACACCACATACTCTCTCTTTCCCTCTTTATTTTGCACTTTGCATCTGGCACTCGACTCTGTGTGTAGTCTACGTATGTTCTGCACATCTGCCCCTTTTCCAGCTGCAGGGTCTTCCCGGTGTAGGCAGCCCTGGTTACCTGACCAACCCCCTCCAAATGGGCAGCAGTTTCCTTACAGAGCTTCTCCATCAGCAACAGTGTTGCCAAGGCATCCCAGGATGCGCACTTAGCACAATGTCAGCAACACTGTTGCAGTGACCATCCTCAAGTTATGCTGAGCCTGGAGTAAGAGTCCACCTGTGGGGAAAGGTATGGGGAAGGAGAAAGGAGAGGGTGTCCAGGCAGAGGCAGAGCAGGGGACAACAGCAAGGACCGACAAGTTCCCCAGGAACCCCTCTTGGGGTGTGGGGAAGGGGTCTGTGTGGCGAGCCAGCTCCGTGTTGAGTTCAGGCTTCTGTGGGTCCCAGGTGACTCCCCGCACACCTGTGTTCCGAAACGCTCGCTCCTCTCTAACACCTGCGCCCAGTATCAACTGGTTGGAGGGCACGTCCCTTCAGGGCCCTGAGATCTAGGCAAGGAAGTCACTTTTGGACGAGGGAGGGCACTGTCGCGCCCTTACCTGCCAATGAGGCCTGCCCACCTGGGGGCAGCACCTGAAACGGAGCCAGGCATTGCCAAGTTAGGGAAGGACTGGGTTTGGTGGGTAGCTCTGTTCGGGGCTGTCTGCCTGAGCAGCTGGGGGGCTGCACACACTGAGGTCTCAGACCACCAGGGAAGCTAGTCCAGAGTTCAGATTCCTGGGCACCTCCCTCTTCAGACCCCCCCAATCAGGATGTCAAGGGTCCCAAGGCCCCAGAATATGCCTTTTATAAACTCCCCCAGAGATTGTAAGATGCAACAGTGTTAGAACCACCGCCTCTCCCAGGGTCTTTCTCCCCCATATGTCCCCAGACCCCTTCAAAAAGTTCACAATGTGGCCGGGCGCAGTGACTGAGGCCTGCAATCCCAGCACTTTGGGAGGTCGATGCAGGTGGATTGCTTGAGCCTGTAGGAGTTCGAGACCAGCCTGGGCAACATAGTAAGAGCCCATCTCTACAAAAAATTCTAAAAATTAGCCAGGCGGCCAGCCGCAGTGACTCACGCCTGTAATCCCAGCACTTTGGGAGGCCAAGGTGGGCGGATCACCTGAGGTCAGGAGTTCAAGCTGTCTCTACTAAAAATACAAAAATCAGCTGGGTGTGGTGGCGCATGCCTGTGGTCACAGCTACTCGGGAGGCTGAAGCAGGAGAATCCCTTGAACCAGGGAGGCGGAGGTTGCAGTGAGTGGAGATCGCGCCACCGCACTCCAGCCTGGTGACAGAGCTAGACTCCTTCTGAAAAAAAAAAGAAGAAGAAGAAGAAGAAAAAGTCCAGGCGCAGTGGCTCACACCTGTAATCCCAGCACTTTGGGAGGCTGGGGCAGGAGGATCACAAGGTCAGGAGTTCGAGACCAGCTTGACCAACATGGCAAAACTCCGTCTTTACTAAAAATACAAAAATTAGCCTCGCATGGTGGCAGGCACCTGTAGTCCCAGCTATTTGGAAGGTTGAGGCAGGAGAATTGCTTGAACCCAGGAGGTGGAGGTTGCAGTGAGCTGAGAGCGTGCCATTGCACTCCAGCCTGGGCGACAAGGGCAAGACTCTGTCAAAAATAATAATAATAATAAGTAAATTAATTAATTTTTAAAAAATTAGCCGGCCAGGCGCGGTGGCTCAAGCCTGTAATCTCGGCACTTTGGGAGGCCTAGACGAGCGGATCATGAGGTCAGGAGATCGAGACCATCCTGGCTAATATGGTGAAACCCTGTCTCTACTAAAAAAAAAAAAAATACAAAAAACTAGCTGGGCGAGGTGGCGGGCTCCTGTAGTTCCAGCTACTCAGGAGGCTGAGGCAGGAGAATGGTGTAAACCTGGGAGGCAGAGCTTGCAGTGACCTGAGATCGTGCCAGTGCACTCCAGGCTGGGCGACAGAGCGAGACTCCGTCTCAAAAAAAATTAGCCAGGCGTGCTGGTGCACACCTGTGGTCCCAGCTACTTGAGAGGGAGGCTGAGAAGAGACGATGGCTTTAGCTGGGAGGTCAAGGAAGGCTGCAGTGAGCCATGATCATGCCACTGTACTCCAGCAGGAGCAACACAGCAAGAACCTATCTCAAAAAAAAAAAAAAGAAAGAAAGAAAGAAAAAGAAAAGTTAACTTTTTTTTTTTTTTTTTTGAGATGAAGTCTAACTGTGTCGCCCAGGCTGGAGTGCAGTGGCATGATCTCGGCTCACTGCAACCTCTGCTTCCTGGTTTCAAGAGATTCTCCTGCCTCAGTTTCCCAAGTAGCTGGGACTACAGGCATATGCCACCACACCCAGCTAATTTTCTATTTTTAGTAGAGACGGGGTTTCACCATGTTGGTGAGGCTGGTCTTGAACTCGTGACCTCAGGTGATCCACCCACCTCAGCCTCCCAAAGTGCTGGGATTACAGGAGTGAGCCACGGTGCTCGGCCAAATTAACATTTTTAATATGTGTCCCCTGCCCCAGGACCTGAAAGCTCCCAAAGAGAAAGGCCCTTTTGTGTTTCTTGTTCTTTTCCCTTTTCTCACCCGTGTACAACAAGCAGAGCCAGGCACACTGAGGCTGTGAGCGTGATGGGAAACATCTGTTGAATGAGTAAATGGCTCCACTGAGCAATACACCCTCCCCCAGAAAAATGCACATTTGGACACACAGATTTTGAAAGCAACTTTAGGGCTGGGTGCAGTGGCTCACACCTGAAATCCCAGCACTTTGGGAGGCCATGGTGGGAGGATCGCTTGAGCCCAGGAATTCAAGACCAGCTTGGGGAACACAACAAGACCCTATCTCTACAAAAACATACATAAATATACAAGTTTTAAAAATTAGCTAGGCGTGGTGGTGGGCACCTGTGGATCCAGCTACTCAGGAAGCTGAGGTGGGAGGATTGCTTGAGCCCCAAAAGTCAAGGTTGCAGGGAGCTATGATTGTGCCAATGCACTCCAGCCTAGGCAACTGAGTCTCAAAGAAGAAAGAAGAAAGAAAGCAAGAAGGGAAAGAGAGAGGAAGGAAGGAAGGAAGGAAGGCAGGCAGGCACAACTTTAGGAGGAATCACACCCCTGATTATTTATGCCTAGTGTTCCATTATTGGAATGCTACGCCTATGGGAGTTATTTATCTTCTACTGCTCAAGGTCATCGCCAAGGTCTGATTTATCAATTCAAAGAATTGCAACCTCAGGCATAAATGGGTTAACCCATTAACCATAAGGTTGGCTGGGCGCAGTGACTCATATCTATAGTCCCAGGACTTCAGGAGGCTGTAGGCAGGCAGCTCACTTGAGCTCAGGAGTTCAAGACCAGCCTGGGCAACATGGTGAAACTCCACGTCTACAAAAATTTTAAAAAATTAGCCAGGTGTGGTGGCATGTGCCTGTAGTCCCAGCTCCTCAGGAGGCTGCAGCAGGAGGATCGCTTGAACCCAGGAGGTTGAGCTGCAGTAAGCCAAGATGGCATCACTGCATTTCTGCCTGGGTGACAGAGACCCTGTCTCAATAATAATAATAATAATAATAATAATAATAATAATAATAATAATAATAAT
>NC_045450.1:4957260-4981890 GCF_002776525.5 Piliocolobus tephrosceles | reverse complement strand
ATAATAATAATAATAATAATAATAATAATAATAATAATAATAATAATGTTTTCCTAGTTTCCTGTAATATTTGGAAACCACAGTCCTTCCGTGGCAGGAACAGAGATAGCCTGGAAGACACTGGATGTCCTTAGACACTCTGGGCTGTGGGCAGGGAAAGCCCTTGGAAATGAATTCCCCATCAGCCTCCTACTTTTTATTTTGTTTTGTTTTATTTTATTTACTTTGAGACAGGGTCTTACTCTGTTGCCCAGGCCAGAGTGCAGTAGCATGATCTCGGCTCACTGCAACTTTCACCTCCCAGGTTCAAGTGATTCTCTTGCCTCAGCCTCCCAAGCAGCTGGGATTACAGTACCATGCGCTTGTAATTTTTGTATTTTTAGTAGAGACGGGGTTTCACTATGTTGACCAGGCTGGTTTCGAACTCCTGACCTCAAATGATCCGCCCACTTCGGCCTCCCAAAGTGCTGGGATTATAGCTGTGAGCCACTGTGCCTGGCCCATTCTCCTTGTTTTTAAATACAAAACAATTGGGGAAGAGACTGGTCTGAAGACTCAGACAGCTGAATTTGAACCCAGGACTCCAGACCCCCGGTTGGAGGCCCCTCCCCGCAGATCTGAACACTCCCCACCTGAGCTCTAATAGCCTTTTGGCCATAACATAGTATCTTGATCGCTGCCTTCTGGGGTCTCCCCTGGGCTCCTCCTTCCCAGCTGGGCTCAGACCCTCACCACCCTCCTCAGCGGCGCTGAACCCTCCCTGCTTGTGAGGCCCTATCCGGGCTTCAGGTCAGATTGGGTTTCTGTCTAAGAGCAGCCTTCTCCAGTGGCACACAGTCTGAGCCAGGACATGCTGACAGAATTGTGCAACGTCGTTGTTCTGAGCCGGAATCGAGCAGCTTTTATGACCAGTTATGAAGCACTCTTCTCGTGTCAGGGCCTGGAGTTATTGAGGTTTCAAAGTACTTTTTGTTCACCGGAGATGGCAGGCAGAGAGCAGATTCGGGCCAGGGCACTGCGCTCAGCGCCTGCGTGCATTACCTGCAGGGACATCCCCACAGGTCTTTCGGATGGGGTGGTGGTTATCACCGTTTGACAAAGAAGTTAACCGTGGCTGGGAGCAGTAAAACGCCTTGCCCAGGAGTATCAGCCGACCTGGGGGTGGCAGGGTTTGAACTCAGGCCGGCGCCCTCCGCAGTCCAGCCCCCTTCCCTCAATTGCCACCATCTGAGTGCAATTCGCTAGCTACTGGGGCACAGGAACCCGTGCGGGTCTCTGCCGCACCTGTCTTGCGGGGCCCAGCTGGGTGTCCGCCAAAGCACCAGGAGCGCCGAGTTCCGCGGCAGCGCAGAACCAGGTGAAGGCCTCCGCCAGAGGCGCGCCGGGCCCGGGCAGGGTGGGGCTGCGAGCGCTCGCCCCGGCGGCCTTTGCGCCCCAGCGCCTGCCTGGCCTCCGGAGTCCCCCGGCTGAGGGTGGGCGGTGTCCGGCCAAGACCCGGTGTCCCCACCCCCGCGCCCCAGCCCCGCCCGCGCGGTGGCCCCTCCTCGGGAAGGTAAGCACCACCTTCTCGGGGAGCGGCCCGCAGAGCCAGTGGCCGTCGGGCGCCCCGCCCCCCGCGAGTAGGGACCCGGCGCCGCTGCCGCGCAGCACTAGTAGCTGCCCGCGCCGCCGCTCGCTCACCTGCGCTCCCTCCCGCCTCTCGGTGCGCGCCCGGCCCGCCAGCCGCCACCGCCCGCACCCCGAGCGCCACCATGAACTCGCTCTTCAGGAAGAGAAACAAAGGCAAATACAGCCCCACTGTGCAGACCCGGAGGTGAGGAGGCGCCCGCAGCTCCGTTCCGGGACGCTCTTGCGCCTGTGGGCGCACAGGACCGGGAAGACCGCCCGGGCAGTGTAGGAATGGGGGACACGGGGGCCCAGGAACAGGGAACTGAACCCGGAGTGCGGGACTCGCGGGAACGTGGGCCCGAGGCCACCCTGAAGCTGGGAAGCACCGTCGGGTGGGAGGGGACTGGCTGAGGCCCCCGAGGGGAAGCATAATTGCGGACTTCGGGGTCTCCGGGAGCCCAGGGAGCATTGCTTTGAGGGCCTAGGGCATGGGCAGCTGAGCTGGGGGTACAGGGCACCCCCGTGTCCCAGGGTCGCTCTTGAGCAGGGGGTCGCCCACGACCGGGAATAGCCACCTGGATGCGGGGGCGGAGTTTTTGGAGGACCGGGCACTCAAGGCGGGGTCGCCGTGGGAGACCCCGGAAGCTCCGTGCAGGGGGCGCCCTGAGGCAGGGAAATTGAGCTGGCGTCGGAGGGGTGCTCTCCAGTGCCTCTGAGACCGCGCAAGTGTTGCTGGCGTCGGAGAGGCGAGGGGGTGGGCCACCCTCCGCTGCACTTCCCGGCACCTGCCACCCTGCGCTCCAGAGCCGCGCTCAGAGGCCCTGGGGGGTGCGGGGTCGGGTCGAGGGGCACAGGGTCAGGCACCCCCCTTACCTCCCCACTCTCTGGGTTCTGAGCGGAGGTTGGATGGCGTCGCGGCCTCCTCTTCGAAGCTCGGTTTCTCAGGGGTGTGGCTCCCTGCCCCCACCCCAGCCCCAAACTTGGCGGTGTCTCCGAGCCGCGGGTTCCCAGGGCGGCCTGGGAGGGGAATGGCATGTCTTGATGTGTTTGCAGTGAGAAGCAGCCCACGTCCGTTTTGATAAGCCTAATGTGTTCACTTAATAACCTGTTTGGGGGAGCCTGGTGGAGATGCTGAGATTGATGGAGGCTGTGGGAATCCAGCCCCTGCCTTATCCCCCCGCTTCTGAAAATAGAATGGGGGCTTTGGGTTAGCAAGGACCGTTTTGCCAGCTTTTTGGACAAGAGGCTTCAGACAGGTGAGGGGCCTGCAAATTGCATGGCTCTCCTGGCTGGGAGTTCTGCCCCCAAGCTGTTCTCACTGGGAGTCCGCAGTGTGCCCTCCAGCAGCTCCTCACACCCTCCTTAGGCCCCAGAGGAAGGCAAGGAGAGGCTTCTGGGCCCAGGGCTCCCACCCAACCCCTGCAGTCCGGCCTAGGCCGACCAGTCCGACAGGTGCAGGCGGTGGGGCCCTGGCATGCTGGAGTGCAACACTGCATTCCCTGGCCTTCCAGCCCTTTCAGAAACCCCCCTGCCCTGTGATCCCACCCACCCATATCTCCATTTGGGCCCTTTCAAGCTCAGAGGCATTTCCCCCCTTCGGAGATTTCCCCACCCCTCCCCTATCTTTCACAACCCCAGAGACTGGGCAGGGCCTGCATGCTGCTCCTCCGTGGCTGCGTCCAGCTGGCACTCGGACCCAGCCGGCGGCCCGTCCAGTCCCTGCACTGTTCCCTGGGGCATTGCACAATTGGATGCTCTGTGCCAGCCGTGGTGAACCGTTCTGTCCTCTCCACCCCAGAGACTAGGCCCATCCAGTCCTTCACACATGCAGACACCCACATACCAGGAGTGGGGCCAGGCCTCGCCCCGCCCTCTGCCTCCCCCCAGCCTCCCTCTTTCCTGCAGCTTTCCATCCCTGAAGGCCCCAGCTTGGACCTAACAAAAGGTTGTAATGAACCCAGACAAGCTGGGAGGGGTGCGGGCTTTCCTGGAAGTGTGAGGATGAAAGGCATCCCATCCTTTATAGCTGCAGGGACGCAGAGGGTCTGGGGTGGCAAAGATTTGGGGTCCCGTCACTCTCTGTATCCCTGGCCCAAAGCAGCCACCGTCTGTCCTAGACTGACAGCCATTGGTCCCAGGTCTCCATTTAGATGTCTCTTTCTCCAGGAAGCCCTCCTGATTCTGTCCCTCAGCATGGGGTGAAAGACCATTCCTTTGAGCCTTGCCACCCCAGCACAGAATGAGCACAGCCACAGCTCTGAGCAGGTGTCAGATGCCTCCCAGGGTGGTCTCCAAGCCCAGTGTATCCCTCTGCCCCCTCCCCTTAGTGGGGACTAGTTCTTAGACTAGATTGTGGGGTGGGGGTAGTCCTGTACCCAGTTCTCTCAAATGCATCTCTCGAGCATTGCCTGATGCCCAGCTAACCCCATAGCACGTGTCTTGGTTGGGGGTGGAAGGGACAGACTTGTGGCTCTAGGCTGTGGTCGCTGGTCACAGGAAGTGGATCTCCAAGTTATTCCTTCACCCCAAGTTTTCCAGGGGCCTGCTCCATTGTTTGGGGGAGGACAAGGTTGCTGGTGAGATTCGGCATGGTGGGGCAGGTAGGAGCTCCAGCACTGCGAGCAGAACGTCTCACTGTTGATCCTGGCATCTCCACCCTGGAGCCTGTGGAAGCCTTGTTTTACCTTTCTGCACAGCACAGGTGGTGATACTGAGTGTCTCATGCACAGGGCTGCTGGGAGGAGCAGGGCTGTAGCACACGGGAGGTGCCCGGATGAGGGTTAGCACCGCTTTCCGGGCCTAGGGGACCCAGGAGCCCCAAGTTGTGACTTTCACACCCAAGGTAGTCAGGCCTTTGGACTACAAAGTGTGGATGAGTGAATGAAACACCCCACCGAGAAAGCCACCTCTTCCAGTTTGTCCACCTTTTAGCAGCTGAAGCTGAGGAGGGCCGGGACAGGGTGTGAACCCCGTTGCTCCCGTTGCCCGGGTTCCTAATGACAGGTGTGAGAGCTGATCTTCACACCTGAGCTAATGACAGAGTCAGGCTGGATGGTGCAGGTCACCGAGGAAAGCATCCAGCCTCGCAGAGAGGCCCTGGAGGAGACCCGCTCCCACCCCCCTGGCTGTGCAACCTCAGAGGAGCTGCTTGGCTTCTCTGAGCCTGTTTTCTCACCTGTGGGATGAGAATAAGCACAGTGCCTGCTTGGAGATGTTGGCTGAGGATTAAATGAAATAATGCAGGGGAAAGGTTGAGAATGATAAGAGGCCTCAGGTAAATGGCAGCTATGAAGATTACAGTTATTAAGCAAATGCGGGCAAGGTGGCTGTGGTATACCCAGGGTTAAACTTGATATCATGGTGGACAGGCTATGTACCGCACCATTCCATAGGCACTGTTGCTGGGGGTTAGCAGGTGGGCGTGGAGGAGACGGTAACAACCTCCCTGCACTTGAGTCGCTGGCAGTCACATCAGAGAGGAAGATGGAGTCAAGGTTCAGTACATGTATGGTTATGTGAGCATCGGGCTGATGGGGCCAGGCAGGAGCAATGGAGCGTAGAGCTGGATAGATGAGGTCTCCAGCCTGGCCACTCGCATGCTTTGTGACTGGCCTGAAGTGAGAGCTGTTACAGTCAGAGCACAGATGCTGGGAGGTGAGGGAGGACATCCCAGAGGAGGCATCTGACCTGTCACGGGTTGGGATGGAGTGGCCAAGACCCAGCTCTGCAGTCAGGCTGAACTCTGTGCTTGTGAATCTGTTGAATGGGATTAATCTTGCTCCTCCACCCTGACCTGGGTCCCGGTAAACACCCAGCAGCCTGGCCTCACCTACACAGGTCTTGCAACACTGGCCCAGCCCTGATGGAGTGCTCCTGCATGGGAGGCAGGACCCCAGGCTTTGAGGGGACAGCTGGCAAAAGGGAAGCATGCTCTACTGGGAGGCACCGGGGGTACCCTGAGCCTCTTGGTGGTTAAGCACATAGTGTTTTATTAGCTGGGCATGGTGGTGAGTGCCTGTAATCCCAGCTACTCAGGAGGCTGAAGCAGGAGAATCACTTGAACCTGGGAGGCAGAGGTTGCAGTGAGCCGAGATTGTGCCACTGCACTCCAGCCTGGGCAAAAGAGCGAGACTCTGTCTCAAAAAAAAAAAAAAAAAAGAAAAAAAACAAAAGCAAGAACACAGCGTTTGATGCTAGCTGGGCATGAGTTCAGACCCCAACTCTGTGTCTCTTAAGCTGTTTGATCTTGGGCAAGTCACTTAATGTCTCCGAGCTTCAGTTTCTTCATCTGTGAGATGGAGAGAAGAGCAGCCCCCAGTTGGTGGGGCTGCTGGGTTAATCAAATGAGAGGCTGCGCATGATGGGTCTAGCCCATGACCTGGTTCAGAGCAAGTGCCTGGCAAATCATAGCAGCCAATACTTGGAAGCGCACACTGCTATTAAGAGTCACAACGGGCCGGGCGCGGTGGCTCACGCCTGTAATCCCAGCACTTTGGGAGGCTGAGGCGGGTGGATCACGAGGTCAGGAGATCAAGAACATCCTGGCTAACACGGTGAAACCCCGTCTCTACTAAAAATACAAAAAATGAGCCAGGCGTGGTGGCGGGCGCCTGTACTCCCAGCTACTTGGGAGGCTGAGGCAGGAGAATGGCATGAACCCAGGAGGTGGAGCTTGCAGTGAGCTGAAAGCATGCCACTGCACTCCAGCCTGGGTGACAGAGCGAGACTCCGTCTCAAAAAAAAAGTCACAACGAGCCAGGCACGGTAGCTCACGCCTGTAATTCCAGCTCTCTGAGAGGCTAAGGTGGACAGATCACTTGAGGACAGGAGTTTAGGACCAGCCTGGCCAACATGGTAAAACCCCATCTCTACAAAAATAAATATTAAAAATTAGTTGGGTGTGATGGCGGGCACCTGTAATCCCAGCTACTGGGGAGGCTAGGCAGGAGAATCACTTGAACCTGGGAGGCAGAGATTGCAGTGAGTCACACCACTGTACTCCAGCCTGGGAGACAGAGCAAGACTCCATCTGAAAAAAGAAAAAGAAAGAAAAAAGATTCATGACTGAGCCAAGCCCAGAGCTGACCAGGGAGCTGACTCAAGCATGCACCCATTGGTCAGTGACGGTAGGAATGCCTCATCGATTTGGGAGAGGGCCCATGTGGGTGACGGCTTAGAGAGAGCCGCCCCGCCGTTTCCCAGGCACATACTGTGAGCCCAGCAAGGCCATGGATGTTACATGGGCAGGTGGGGGGCGGGAAGCAAATGAGGCCTCCCCACCCGTACCTGGAACTGGCAGCACCTGTGCCTGGGGACTGCTCCAGGCTACACGGTAGTGTCATTGGTGTTTGTGCTCACTGCCTCCACCCCCAGCAACCCACTCTACCTCTTTTCCTTCTGGCTTTGCCCCCTCATCCCTTGCCCAGTTCTCTTGGAAGAAGGAATGAGACTGGATAAATTCGATTCAGGACAGCGCTGAGCTTACCTGGAGGAACAGCTGCTAATGGTAGCATTTCAGGCATTGTCGGGGGGGATCATTTGGGGAAAGGGTATTTGGGGGGAGAGACACAGCTCCCTCCACACCCTTTAAGCAACACCCTAAGGGTGTGGTGGGGGGAGGCCCTGGGAGTGGAGGACCTAGGGGAGAAGCTGCTTTAGAGAGCTTCCAAGGCTTCTCGTCCAGGGAAGAGAACCCCGGCTTCGCAGCGTGCAGCTGTTCTCTGCTCCTGGCAGGGCTGTGCCAGTGTTGCTGGCACCACCTTCCACCCTCCTGGCCTACCTGCCCCGGCCTGTCTTAGGAGCAAATGGGGAAATGGCCTCTGGTGTTTGCTTCCCCGGCTTCTGACGGGTTGCCGTGCTACAGCCTCTGGAACCCGGGAGGCCATCGGGTACCCCTTTCCGCCCTCGGGTGGGACAGAGCTCTCTTAAGGTCCCAGTGCTGCCCTTCCCTACCACAACCTCCTTTTTTTTTTTTTTTTTTTTTTAGTGTTCTTTCGTTATTCTTTAGAGATAGGCTGTCACTGTATCACCCAGATTGGAGTGCAGTGGTGCGATCATAGCTCACTGTAGCCTCGAACTACTGGGCTCAAGCAATCCTCGTGCCTCAGCCTCCCAGGTAGTTGGGACTGCACATGTGCACACCACCATGCCCTGCTAATTTAATTTTTTGTAGAGATGGGGTCTCTCTATACTGCCCACTCTGGTCCTGAACTCCTGGGCTCAAGCGAGCCTCTTGACTTAGCCTCCCAAGACACTGGGATTACAGCCATGAGCCACTGCACCCGGGCCTTTTCCCTTTAAATGGATCCCCACTTCTCCCTGCCTGCAGAGCCAGCAGCCCAGCAGGCCTCTAGCCCCTCTTCACTATTCCTTCTTCCACTCAAGTGCTCTAGTCCCTTCTCCCCATGGCAGCCAGGGAGCTCCTTACAACATGTAAATCTGACCATACCTCCAGCTGCTTAACCTCTGCCCTAGAACTCCCTTTGCTCTTAGGCCCTGGAAGCTGGCGCCCTGCACAACATCAACATATGCCCGTCATCGTCTTGTTTCCACACTGTGCCAGGCTGCACGGCCTTTCCCTGTGCCATTCCTCTTGCCCAGAATGCCCCTCCCACCCCTTTTCACTGCTTCTCTTCTGCTTCCAGGTTTATCTCCTGTTCCGCAGGGAAGCCCTCCCCAACCTCTCTGCTGGGGCAGATCCACCTATTCTATGGACTCCCCTACTCCCTGGTAGCTCTTATCTCGGCAGCTACGTGACTCTGGGGTAGCCAGATGTGGCTGCATGGCTGCGTTCCCCCAGAGACATGTGCTGAATGAATGAATGAGTGAATGAGGGTAAGCCACAGGGGACTGCTAAGATTCTTCCCTTCCCTCAACATCTCAAGAGAGCATACACTGCCCTGTGCTTCACACCCCAGGACCAGCAGAGCCCAGAGGTGGGGATGGATGAGGCAGGGGTTCCAGCTAGTGGAAAGGAATGAGAGGCCTGAGCAGGCTGCCCCCTGCCCTGTCCCCATCCAGTCACCTCCTGCATGCAGGACGGTGAGCAGAGAGTTGGCTGAGTCTGCAGCTGGCAGCAATACGGAGTGATAATGAGATAAACCAGGGCCCTGACCCAGCCACACGGGCTTCTGCAGGAGGGGTCCTCTAAACCTGCAGGAGGGTTCAGTTGGAGAAGAGAGGATAAAGAGAGTGCAGCTGACAGAGAGAGGGATGTGTGTATCCACGACCTGAAAAGGCATGACGGTGAGCAAGCAAAGCAAGTTGATGAACAATGCAAAGACAATACTTATATATATACATTTTTAGAAGCATACACAGAGCAATTCCATATACTTTTCGTGAATGCAGATGTGTCTGTGTATTAGAAGGCTTAGGGGACCAGGTGCAGTGGCTCACACTTGTCCCAGAGTTTTGGGAGGCCAAGGCAGGAGGATGGGTTGAGGCCAGGAGTTCAAGACCAGCCTGGGCAACATAGTGAGACCCTATTTCTAAAAAAAAAAAAAAAAAAAAAAATTAGCTGGGCATGGTAGAGCATGCCTCTAGTCTTAGCTGCTCAGGAGGCTGATGGGGGAGGCCCTGAGTCCAGGGATTCAAGGCTGCAGTGAGCTGTGATTGTGCCACTGTACTCCAGCCTGGGCAACAGAGCAAGACCCTGTCTCTAAATAAATTAATAAAATAAAACAGACTTAGGAAGAATTGGTAAATCTAAAATTCTGCTACTCCTAAGGAGGGGGCTGAAAGGATAATGAATAATAACATTTTACTTCCTTTTTTTTTTTTTTTTTTTTTTTTTGAGACGGAGTCTTGCTCTGTCGCCCAGGCTGGAGTGCAGTGGCCGGATCTCAGCTCACTGCAAGCTCCGCCTCCCGGGTTTACGCCATTCTCCTGCCTCAGCCTCCCGAGTAGCTGGGACTACAGGCGCCCGCCACCTCGCCCGGCTAGTTTTTTGTATTGTTTTAGTAGAGACGGGGTTTCACCGTGTTAGCCAGGATGGTCTCGATCTCCTGACCTCGTGATCCGCCCGTCTCGGCCTCCCAAAGTGCTGGGATTACAGGCTTGAGCCACCGCGCCCGGCGCATTTTACTTCCTTTTTAGAAAAATCTACAGCAAAGATGGTACTGTGACAACATCAAACTGTGGCGGTGGGGACATGCACGGCTGACTCTTCTCAGTGCTTTTCTGCATATCTGAGTAGACCGTGAGTCTTTCAGTTTAGGTGAGGGGTGGAGCAGAGAATGCAAGCTGGCGTGGGGCACAGCTGGCAGGGGGCACAGCTGGCAGCGGGCACAGCATAGGAAAAGCCTGCAGGCAAGCCCTGAATCCTGGGTCTCAGAGTCCAGACCATAGCAAAAGAAAGGGTCTGAGAGAGGAAGGAGAGGGGCCTCAGGAAGCAAAGGGGGCCCAGTCCTGGAAGGGAAGCAGGCAGGTTCTGGATGGGGAGACAAAAATGGAGAGTCTCTATGAGGAAGTGGGAGGGGAGGGGGCCAAAACTGGGAAAGGTATGAACACAGAAAGGCCTTGAGGTTGGGGCCTAGCTTAAAACGATCACCCTAAATTATGATTATTACATTGTCTGAGATAAATTGTACCCTCAGCTCTCTTTCCAAGCGAGGCTCAGAGAATTTGAGTGGCTTGCACCGGGACTCTCAGTCATTCTTTTTTTTTTTGTAGATAGAGTTTCACTTTTGTTGCCCAGGCTGGAGTGAAGTGACGCAATCTCAGCTCACTGCAACCTCTGCCTCCCGGGTTCCAGCGATTCTCTTGCCTCAGCCTCCCAAGTAGCTGGGATTACACACGCCCACCACCACGCCCAGCTATATTTTGTATTTTTAGTAGAGATGGGGTTTCACCATGTTGGCCAGGATGGTCTCAAACACCTGACCTCAGGTGATCCACCTGCCTCAGCCTCCCAGAGTGCTGGGATTACAGGCGTGGGCCACTGTGCCCAGCCATCTCAGCAGTTCTTACCCAGACACTTTGAGAGGGCTGGCAGGGTGTCCTGGCCGCCCTGCCCATCCTTTCCTAGGCAGAGGATTTTTGTCACATCTTAGAAGATAAAAGACACCGGGGCTGCTGGCTCAGCTTGCAAGGCCGCAGGGCTGTAGGAGAAATAGAACTTGCAGAATTTGTTGCTGCCCCCACTGCCTGGGCTAGGATTTCAGGCTGATACCTTTTAGGGCTTCAACTTCTCTGTGGCCATGGGGACAGTTTGTTTCCCATTGAAGGCTGAGAAAGGATTCTGAGTTTGTACCACAAAAAGAGACAGGGCTTCAACCCTGCTTCAACCCCAGATAAGAAGCTCGATTCGGCTGGGCTCAGTGGCTCACGCCTGTAATCCCAGCACTTTGGGAGGCAGGTGGATCACCTGAGGTCAGGAGTTTGAGGCCAGCCTGGCCAACATGGTGAAACCCCATCTCTACTAAAAATACCAAATATATTTTGTGTTTGAGCCCAAGAGTTGAAGGCTGCAGTGAGCTATGATTGTACCAATGCCCTTCAGCCTGAATAACAGAGCAAGACTCTGTCTCAAAAAATAAAAAAGGATGTTGGTGCTCTTTGTCCAGTGGTCCTGAACCCAGAGTGACATCCTAATTCCTCAAGGCTCCAAAGTTGGCTGGAGCCCTATTTATCCCCTGAGTTCAGGAATTCAAAGCTGTAGTGAGCTATGAATCCTCCCACCTTAGCCTCCTGAGCAGCTAGGACTAGAGGCATGCACCACCATGCCCAGCTAATTTTATTTATTTATTTATTTTTGGTAGAAATAGGATCTCGCTATGTTGCCCTGTCTTCAAGACCTGCGTTGGTGTTACCTGAAGCAGCTTGAACTTCTGTATGTTTGTAACAGGAGCCCAAAAGCACTCACCTGACACAGAACCCTAGGTCCCAACAGAGGCCTGGAGGCAAGGCGGCCTTCCCTGGGCAGAAACAGATTAAGCCTTAAAAACAGACCCAGAATTACTACACCAACAATCCTCTCATCTTAGTATATATTTCCCCAGGATTAATAGCTGGGTGTGAGGACATTTACTGTCTAATTAGCACAGGAGTTTCTAGTAGGGAGAGAATCAGTCAATTGACCATTCAATCTGGTATTTATTGGGCACCTCCTGTGTACTGCTTTCTCACAAGACCTCCTTCCTATAGAGATGTAGGATTCTTCCTCATCTTGCTTCTTTTTAACCTTGCTGTGGTTCAGTTCCTTGTTCTCAGACCTGGCTGCACATTAGAATTACATTAGGAGCTTTGAACAGGATGTCAGAGCCCTTTCTAAGACCAATTAAGTCAAAATCTCCATGGACATGGATCCAGACACCATTCTTTTGATGTGCAGGTGGTGGGAACCACATAGTTACATGGATTGTCTCACTCCCTCTTGTCTTTGAGGTATATGGACAGTGCTTTCTCTCATCAGTACCAATTGCCTGGTATGTCACTCTCCATTTCTTTATTCTCAACCTTCCTATATCATTTAGTTTCAAGTGTGTGTGTCTTATAAAATGGCACATAGCTTGGGGGTGGGGTATATTTTGTATTCTCACTTAAGAGTCTTTTATCTTTTAATAGGCAGAATTCATTCATTTACATTTATTGTAGTGACTAATGTGTTTGAACCTACTCCACTATGTTGCCCTATTTATCATACTTTCTCTTTGTTTCCATTTTGCTCTTTTCCTGGTTTTTATTGGATTGGGTATATTTTCATCATTAAAGTTAGATTATAAGGCGTAAATGGAACACAGTGGATGAAAATACCCTGATCTAAGTGATCTAAAATCTTTGTTTGTTTTTTGGGGGGATGGAGTCTCACTTTGTTGCCCAGGCTGGAATGCAGTGGCGCGATCTCAGCTCACTGCCAGCTCTGCCTCCCGGGTTCACGCCATTCTCCTGCCTCAACCTCCTGAGTAGCTGGGACTATAGGCGCCCGCCACCACGCCTGGCTAATTTTGTTTTTGTATTTTTCGTAGAGATGGGGTTTCATCATGTTAGCCAGGATGGTCTCTATCTCCTGACCTCATGATCCGCCTGCCTCGGCCTCCCAAAGTGCTGGGATTACAGGCATGAGCCACCGCACCCGGCCAAATTTTTGTAATTATACCGATTGGGGTGTTTGTCCTTAACCTACCTTCTGGCTTACAGACGTTTGAACAATTGGGATTTGCTCATCTTTTGGGAAAGGGCCTTCTGTTGTCCTTAATTCCAGGCCTTACATAAGCTTGGGGCTCCATGAATAGGTGTAAAATTGATCAGGTATTTTATAGCGTGTCAACAATTCATATCTCTGGGGGCTTGTTAATGGAGAAGGGCCTGTTGCCAGGGCCTGTAAGGGGCAGAAAGATGACAAGGAGTTGGTGGGGTGTGGTTGAAAATTTATTTGGCAATTACTGAATATCTAGAAAGTGCCCAGCTGTGGCTGCAGCAGTTACAAGCATAGACCTTTACTAACCTTTTGACCCTGAGCAAGTGGCCGCTCCTTCCTGAGGCTCAGTTTCCTCATCTGCAATGGAGCTATGATTGCACCTACCTCAACCAGTTGTTATAAGGATCAGAGATGAATCCTGCTTCCGGTTCTGGCGTAAGGTGTGCGCCAGGAAGGTGTTCACTGAGTGGTTCCGCCTGAAAGATCTGTTCAGAGGGACAGGCTGGGAGTCCCTTGTGGTGGCGTCTTAGGAGAATGACTCAGCCTCAGTTTACCATAACTAATCATTACTCAACCAACCACTGGGATTAATTGTACTGATGAAAATGACAACAAACTGTAAATCACTCTGCCTCCCCGGGGTGGCGAATGCCTGGCCCCATCATCCTGTCGCTCTGATGTCTCTTGTCCCTTTGTCTGTAAGGGGTGGGTGTGGATTGATATTGATGTCCCCTCTGTACTGAGAAGGTGGCTTTGAAGCCTGTCTTCATGGGCTCGAATCTTGGCACCACCACTTCCCAGCTGTGTAAACTTGGACCAGTTTCTTTTTTCTTTTTTTTTTTTTTTTAAGACGGAGTCTCGCTCTGCCGCCCAGGCTGGAGTGCAGTGGCCGGGTCTCAGCTCACTGCAAGCTCCGCCTCCTGAGTTTACGCCATTCTCCTGCCTCAGCCTCCCGAGTAGTTGGGACTACAGGCGCCCGCCACGTCGCCCGCCTAGTTTTTTGCATTTTTTAGTAGAGACGAGGTTTCACCGTGTTAGCCAGGATGGTCTCAATCTCATGACCTCGTGATCCGCCCGTCTCGGCCTCCCAAAGTGCTGGGATTACAGGCTTGAGCCACCGCGCCCGGCCTGGACCAGTTTCTTAACTTCTGTGAGCCTCAGTTATTATCTTCATCTGGAACACAGAGACATAGGAGTTACCGAATTGCATTAAAACATCTGCTCAATTCAACACCTATTTATTGAGCCCAAGCCTGCTCAAGGTGTGGAATTAAGGGTTAAAGAAGGGCCCACTAAAAAAATGAGTAAGTTCTTTTTGTCCAAAAGTTTAATAGCCTGACAGGTAGGATTAAGAGCCCCAGTAACACTAAGGGTGGCTACTTCCTAGGGCTATGAGATTTCAGTGGGTGATGCACAAAAGGACTGAGTGGTTGCTAGATACCCAATAGATACCCTCAATGTTGTTACTATTCATCAGTAATTTCCTGAGTGTCCACGGTGGGTGCCTTTGTGTCAGAGCCAGGACAGATGTTTCAGGAGTCAGGCAGTGTATAAAGAAGGTAGGGTCAAGCCGGGCGTGGTGGCTCAAGCCTGTAATCCCAGCACTTTGGGAGGCAGACACGGGCGGATCAGGAGGTCAGGAGATCGAGACCACGGTGAAACCCCGTCTCTACTAAAAATACAAAAAAATTAGCCGGGCGTGGTGGCGGGTGCCTGTAGTCCCAGCTACTCCGGAGGCTGAGGCAGGAGAATGGCGTGAACCCAGGAGGCGGAGCTTGCAGTGAGCCGAGATGGCGCCGCTGCACTCCAGCCTGGGAGACAGAGCAAGACTGCGTCTCAAAAAAAAAAAAAAAAAAAAGAAGGTAGGGGCAGAGGGCTACTGGGCACCGGAGGTGCACCTCCCCCCAGCTGGCCCCGCAGCCAGAAGAGGATGACCGTGGTGGCAGGAGGCCCAGCCCCTTCTCTGGACTCTGGGAGAGGTGAGGCTGGTTCCAGGGAGGGGTGTACACTGCTGTGCATTCCAGACATTCCAGCACCAATGCAACCCCCATACACACCCACTGAGACAGAATTAACCCCCAGAGGAAGGGACGGCAGATGTGATCAAAGGCCAGTGGCCCTGGCCAGGCAGGGAGTGCTGAGCCTGCAGGGACCTGTGTCCACAGATGGGAGGAGAGTGCAGGCTGGGCTGTGACCCAACAGGGGACACAGCAGTTCTGGGTGACAGGGACAGCTGGGGCTAAGGCGATGGCAGGAACATGGCCCCTCTGATGTTGCTAAAGTATGATCTGTTCCTGGGGTGGCTGCCGTCCCAGCCTGGAGAAGGGGACGGCTGTGAGCAGGCCAGGTGTCTCCAGCTCTGCCCCGTGGCCTGTGGACAGGGTTGCAGTGGCTCTGAGGACCTGGGGAAGGGTGTTGGGCTGCTGTCTTTGTGCCAGGGTTCTCCACACCCAGGCGCCAGGCTCCACTGGGCACAGTTGGGAGCCCTGGGTTGTTTTGGAGTTAGGCAGCCAGGGAAGGACCCTCAGAGGATACCCTGTCCTGGGGCAGACATCTAGCTAGTGAGTGTGGACAGGAGGTGGAGTCGCAAGGTTCAAAGAGAATAAGCATTTATTAGGTGTCCCTGGGTACCAGGCACCGAGTAAGACTGGAAGATGCTCTGAGCGCACATCAGCTTTCCTACAGCAGAACTGACAGGCTGTGGTCACTGCGGGCTTAGAGCAAAGCAGGTCCAGGTGCCCCAGAATCACCTAGAATCTTGCCGTCCTATTGAGTAATTACCAGCCCTGTGACATGGGCTGTGCAGGTATGTCTGTGTGCCAGGGTGTGAAGACTTAATATGAAAAAGAGAATGTAAAATATCCATTAATAATGGTCTGTTGGCCTCCTGTCAAATTGATCATATTTTGGATATATTAGGTTAAATAAAATAGAAAAAAAGTTCAGTCATTTCCTCTTACTCTTTTCATGCGGCTACTAGAAAAATGTAAGTTCTCTCTGTGGCTCAGGATCAGTTTCTGTTGAACAGTGCCTCCTGTGGGAGTGTTTTCCAGCTGTTGAGTGTCTTTCTGCTTGTTCCATGGCAAGCAGGCACGATAACCCCATTTATGTTCGAGGAACTTAAGGCTGACAGGTGGAGTACTACATGCTGTTATTCCAAGTAGCCAGCATAGTTCATTCAGTCTGATGGGCGCTGCGGACGTGGCAGTAAACAACAGACAAGGCGCCCTGCCATGGCAGGGCCGCCACGCTCCAGTGACAGGGAGGAAGAGGATGAAACCCAGTTATCCTGATCATGGTGTGGCCACACCCAAAGTGCTTTCATTTATAAGGATTATCTCCTTGAATTATCTCGACCCTCTGCAGTGGGATCAATTCCTATCCCTGTCTCAGAGACGAGGAAACTGAGGCACAGAGAGACTGAGAAACCTGCCCGAGCCCACACTTAGGTCACAGCAACAACACAGACTACGTTCCTTGCCTTGGCCAGGCTGCTGTCAGTTTCCTCTCCTGCAGGCCGGGTACAAAGAATGGGCCAGTTGGTGCCATATGACCTGAACAGGTACAGCTGAAGGCATCAAAGGTGGCTCTTGAAGCCACCCCACACAGGGAGCCCACTCCCAGGTCACTGACGGCTGGAAGGTTGGCCATTCATGGTGTTCTTGGAGGGTCCAGGTCTCTCCTGGGGGCAGGAGCCTGGGAAGCATATCTCCCCAATTCTTAGATCTACCTACGATGCAGCCAGATCATCCCATCATCCAAAACTTGTGCTCCCAAATGCTCTCAGAAAAGACAGTGGGTGGCTGTTGCATTGGGCCAGGTGAGAAGTGGTGACTTTGGCCAAGGCGGAGGCCAGAAGGGCAGATGGAGGAGGATGTGCAGGGGACATGTTCCCATGTAGAACCAGTGGAGGGAGAGGCAGGGACAGGACTCAGGGATCTGTTGGCATAACCGGGTAGACAGGTCCTCCCCACCCTCCCCTTCTGCGGTTTCCCTTATGCGGATGGAAGAGTGTTCTCAGAGCAGTGGGAACACCCTGTACCCTTCAAATCCCCAAAGCTACTGACTCAGATCCTTAGCCCAGACCTAAGACAGCTGAAGTGGGCTGTGCGTTTGTCCCCAGCCAGGCCTGGGGAGTGGGCATGTGGGACCCAGGATCTCCTGTCTTCCTGACACCTCATTACCCATATATGGGCACCAGCCTCTGCTCGCAGATGTTGGAGGAGATAGTTCCATATTCTGAGGTTACGTGCGAATTCCCCGTGCCCGGGCAAGGCGACATTCACAGGGCGGAAGCAGAGCACGTCTGGGCTTGCAGCAGGATCAGCTTGAACGTTGTGCATGGCCGGGGGCCTTCTTTCATCTCCCAGGTGCTGGAGGATTCTGACTTCAGGCCTTGGCTTCTGGCTTTTTTTTTTTTTTTTTTTTTTTGAGACAGAGTCTCCCTCTGTCACCCAGGCTGGAGTACAGTGGCACGATCTCGGCTCACTGCAAGCTCTGCCTCCCAGGTTCATGCCATTCTCCCGCCTCAGCCTCCCGAGTAGCTGGGACTATAGGCGCCCGCCACCACCCCCGGCTGATTTTTTGTATTTTTAGTAGAGACGGGGTTTCACCATGTTAGCCAGGATGGTCTCAATCTCCTGACCTCGTGATCCACCCGCCTCGGCCTCCCAAAGTGCTGGGATTACAGGCTTGAGCCACCGGGCCCGGCCGGCTTCTGGCTTTTTGTTTGTTTTTAGGGTTTTTTTGTTTTGTTTTGTTTTGAGATGGAGTCTCACTCCGTTGCCTAGGCTGGAGTGCAGTGGCACAATCTCGGCTCACTACAACCTCTGCCTCCCGGGTTCAAGCAATTCTCCTGTCTCAGTCTCTTGAGTAGCTAGGATTATAGGCGCCCACCACCATGCCCAACTAATTTTTGTATTTTTAGTAGAGACAAGGTTTCACTATGTTGGCCAGGCTGGTCTCGAACTCCTGACCTCAGGTGGTCTACCCACCTCAGCCTTCCAAAGTGCTGGGATTGCAGGCATGAACCACCGCGCCCAGTCAGCTTCTGGCTTTTATCAGCTCCTTAAAAGGAGCCTAAACCCCTGGATGGTGGATCCAGGTCAAGGCAGAGCTGAGCTCCTCAGAGGCAGTACCCCGTATCTGTTCTTTCAGTCACCCCCACCACAGCCCCGTGGCGTGCATACTGTGATGGCTCTCATTTTACAGCTGAGGAAACTGAGGGTCAGAGAGGCTAAGTAATTTACAGCTTACTAAGAGCAGAGGCAGGATTTGACCCCAGGCTGTCTGGCTTTGGTCTGGGTGCTTAACCACTGGGCCACACTGCCCTTCCAGCTGAAAGAAAGTGCCAGTGATAGCCGCATAAAATCAAAGCAGGAAGAGAGACCCACAAGGTGGAGAGCGAGGGTCCCCTGAGACACCTGTGTTCTGTTTCTGTGCCCACGTGGAGCGTCGGTAGTGTGTCAGGGCCAGAGTGCTACCTCTGTCCCAGCTCCTCTGGTGGGCATCCCGGCTGGCCCTCTGAGGACTAAGTGTTGTCCTAGCCATGCCACAGCAGCACACAGCCCTAAGTTTGAGTCCCAGCTCCCCACTGTGCAGCTGGGCTCACTGAGTCACTGGGTCCTCAGCCTCAAGTTGCCACCTCTAATGCAGGCCAGGGCCAGGCGCAGTGGCTCACACCTGTAATCCCAGCACTTTGGGAGACCGAGGCGGGCAGATCACTTGAGGCCAGGAGTTCGAGACCAGCCGGGCCAATGTAGCGAAACCCGGTCTCTATTAAAAGTACAAAAAGTAGCCTGGTGTGGTGGTGCATGTGTGTAATCCCCGCTGCTCGGGAGGCTGAGGCACGAGAATTGCTTGAACCCAGGAGGCAGAGGTTGCAGTGAGCCAAGATCATGCCACTGCATTCCAGTCTGGGTGACAGAGTAAGACTCAGTCTCAATCAATCAATAAAGCAGGTCAGGCTGTGTCTACTGAGGCTCTGACTCCTAGCGACAGAGCCGGGGAACCTGATGCCATTTTAGGCTCCCAAGCCCCCTCCCTAGGGGGAACCTGATGCCATTTGAGGCTCCCAAGCCCCCTCCCTAGTGGTTCCTCTGCTCTGAGTACATACTGGGACACAGAAAGACGGCTGTTCAGGCTCCAGCCTACGGGCTCAGACCCAGGAAACCGTTGTCTGGTCCCTGGTAGTGCCCTCAAACCCGGCCCTGGAGCTCCGAGGAGGAGCCAGGCAGCCTCCTGACCTGCTGGTTCCATTTTTCCTTGCTTGCATCAAGAGCCTCATATGCAGACCAGGCCAAGAAAATGGGGCTCCGTGAGACTGCTCAGGATTGTCCCAGACTCTGGCGTCCCCAGCCCAGAAGGAAAAAGCTGGGGAAAAACAGCCTAGGTCGACTCGAGGTAACTCCCAGTGGCTTGCGAAACCCACCCAGCCCCTGACCCGCAGCCTGGCCGAGGCTGAGGGGGCTGTTTCTGCTGCCAGCCGGGTCCTGGGTCCCCATTCAGGCCCACTGGTGAAACCGCCAGCAAGGCCTCAATTGTATCAACATGTAAATGAACCAGGCTCAGTGGCTCATGCCTGTGGTCCCTGTACTTTAGGAAGCCAAGGCAGGAGGATCCCTTGAGCTCAGGAGTTTAAGACCAGCCTGGGCAATAGAGGGAAACTCCATGTCTACAAAAAAATTTAAAAATTGGCCAGGGCTAGTATGGTGGCTGACACCTGTAATCCCAGCACTTTGGGAGGCTGAAGCAGGCAGATCACCTGATCAGGAGTTCAAGACCACCCTGGCCAACATGGCAAAACCTTGTCTTTACTAAAAATACAAAAATTAGCCAGGCATGGTAGCATGCGCCTGTAATCCCAGCTACTGGGGAGGCTGAGGCAGGAGAATTGCTTGAACCCAGAGATGGAGGTTGCAGTGAGCCAAGATTGTACCACTGCACTGTAGCATGGACAACGGAACAAGACTTTCAAAATTTTAAAAACAGTATAAATGATCTCGAGTCTGTTTCGGGGCCCTGGACACTGCTCTGAACCTCCAGTTCAGTCCTTGAACCACAAAGACGTCTTTGAAATTTGACTGAGGTGTTTCTTTCTTTCTTTTTTTTTTTTTTCTTTTTTTGAGACAGAGTCTTGTTCTGCTGCCAGGCTGGAGTGCAGTGATGCAATCTCAGCTCACTACAACCTCCGCCTCCCGGGTTCAAGCAGTTCCCCAGCCTCAGCCTCCCGAGTGGCTGGGATTACAGGTGTGTGCCACCATGCCCAGCTAATTTTTTTGTATTTTAGTAGAGGCGGGGTTTCACCAGTTTGGCCAGGATGGTCCCTATGTCCTGACCTCGTGAACCACTCACCGCGGCCTCCCAAAGTGCTAGGATTACAGGTGTGAGCCACCGTGCCCGGCCTCACTGAGGTGTTTCTAAAAGTGATCCTGATTCCCCCACCCCACACGTACCACACATATACTTTTGTTTCGTTTTAATTTGAGACAGGGTCTTTCTCTGTCTCCCAGGCTGAAATGCAGTGGTGTGATCTCAGCTCACTGCATCCTTGACCTCCTGGGCTCAAGCGATTCTCCCACCTAACCTTCTCAAGTAGCTGGGACTATAGGTGCACTCCACCACATCTGGCTAATTGTTGTATTTTTTGTAGAGACAAAGTGTTCCTATTTGCCTAAGTTGGTCTCGAACTCCTAGGCTCAAGAGATGCTCCTGCCTCGGCCTCCCAAAGTGCTGGGATTACAGGTGTGCACCCCTGTGCCTGGGCCCACACATAAACATAACTAGAGAGGATTTCTTGCTCACGTTCCACATGAGATGAACTGAGACTCAGATGATGTTCTGAGTTGATGATGATGATGAAACTGAGACTCAGAAATACAGAGTGGCTGACCAGGCATATTGTAGTCATACCTGTAATCCTAGCACTCTAGTAGGCCGAGATGGGAGGATCGCTTGAGGCCACGAGTTCAGGACCAGCCTGGTCAACATAGTGAGAAACCATCTCTATTTAAAAATTTGAGGCCGGGTGCGGTGGCTCAAGCCTGTAATCCCAGCACTTTGGGAGGCCGAGACGGGCGGATCACAAGGTCAGGAGATCGAGACCATCCTGGCTAACACGGTGAAACCCCGTCTCTACTAAAAAATACAAAAAACTAGCCGGGCGAGGTGGCGGGCGCCTGTAGTCCCAGCTACTCGGGAGGCTGAGGCAGGAGAATGGCGTGAACCTGGGAGGCGGAGCTTGCAGTGAGCTGAGATCCGGCCACTGCACTCCAGCCCGGGCCACAGAACAAGACTCCGTCTCAAAAAAAAAAAAAAAAAAAAAAAATTGAAGAAAATACAAAAAGATTAAAAAGGAAATACAGTGTAGCTCCTCTGTCACACTGTCACAGGTCACACTGCTGGTTGATGCAGTCAGGATCTGAACCCTGTCTGACTCCAGACCCAAAGTCTTTCTCTTACGTGGACTGCCCTCCCAAGTGACCCTGGGTAGTGACTTCACGTCCGGGACCTTGGCTTGCTCATGTGGATAATGAGCAGGTGGGGCCGGATGGCTTCTGAGGCCCCTTCGAGGGCCAGCGGCCCCTGCTCCCAGCACACGTGTCCGTGTTATCCTCTGAGTAAGAAAAGGGAGGGCTGGGCGTGTACTCTGGGCTGTCACTCAGGCCTCTTCCCTTTTCCGGTGTGTGTGTGTGGGGATGGGGGTGTCTTGGTCTTCCTGGCTCGGCCAGGTGGCTGCTGTCTGTGTCTTTGTGGGCGGGACAGGGCTGTGTCTCGGCCTCCATCAGTGGGGCTGGTGGCCCAGGGGTGCCACGTCTAGCTGCCCCAATGCGGCTCATTACCGAGATGAAAAGCTGGACCAGCCTAGCCGGTTTCCCAGCACTCCTGGGACCCATCCCCCTTCCTGCAGGTTCCTGCCCCACCCACATTCCTGCTGGCCTCCTAGCATGGGGCTCCATGGCTCTCCAAGGGACACACGGTTGATTCCTGAGGCCAGCTAGATGGTGGGGGGAACACAGGACCTTTTGGGGCCTCTCATTCGGGACCCCAAAGCTACAGGGCGAAAATGCTGAGACTGTGCCTCTGGAGGTCTGGATTGGAATCCCAGCTCTGCCTTGCTTGCTGGCAGTGGAACTGTGGCCAAATGATGGAATTTCTTTGTACCTCTGTTTCCCTATCTGTAACTGAGTAAATTGCATGGTATGTGAATTCCATGTACTTCACTCATTTAAAGTTGTAATCCCCCAACTTTTGAGAACAGTGCTACTTACTTCCAGGGTGGTAGGATTGATGAGCTAATATATATGTGACTTGCTTAGCACTGGGCAGGACAAATAGCCCTCTAGGAGTTAACCAGCCTCTTCCAGGCTGCTGGGGGGTTACCCGCAGCCGGCCAGCTTCCCTGGAGAATGAGATAAGAGGCAGGACCTGACTCGGGAGAGAAAAAACAAACCCCTATCATTTCTAAATGACACTTGTCATTTTTTTTTTTTTTTTGTTTTGAGACGGAGTCTTGCTTTGTCACCCAGACTGGAGTGTAGTGGTATAATCTTGGCTCCCTGCAACCTCCAGCTCCCGGGTTCAAGCAGTTCTTCTGCCTCGGCCTCCTGAGTAGCTGGGATTACAGGTTCCTGACACCATGTCCGGCTAATTTTTGTATTTTTAGTAGAGACGAGGTTTCACCATGTTGGCCAGGCTGGTCTTGAACTCCTGACCTCAGGTGACCTGCCCGACTCAGCCTCCCAAAGTGCTGGGATTACAGGCTTGAGCCACCGTGCCCAGCTGCCTTTTTTTTTTTTTTTTTTTTGTAGCAGTTGTACTGTGATATAATTCATATACCATGCAGTTCACTCATTTAAAGTGTTCAATTCACTGTTTTTGTTTTTTTTTTGAGACGGGGTCTCACTCTCATTGCCCAGGCTGGAGTGCAGTGGCAAAGTCTCGGCTCACTGCAGCCTCAACCTCCTGGACTCAAGCAATCCTCCCCCGTCAGCCTCCCGAGTATCTGGGACTACAGATGCGCATCACCATGCCCAGCTAATTTTTTGTATTTTCAGTAGATACGGGGTTTCACCATGTCGCCCAGGCTGCTATCAAACTCCTGGGCTCAAGTGATCTGCCCACCTCGGCCTCCCAAAGTGCTGGGATTATAGGTGCGAGCCACCGCGCCCAGCCCAGCGGTTATTGATACTGTCACAGAGTTGTACAGCCATCCCCATAGAACATTTTCATCACCCCAAAAGGAATCTCATACCCTTTAGGAATCACTCTCCATTTCACATCCTCCTGGGCCCTGGCAACCACTCACCCACCTTCCGTTCCTGTAGATTTCTCCATGCTGCACATTTCTTATCAATGGAATAATACGTGAGCTTTTGTGTCTAGCTTCTCTCACTGAGCATAACATTCTCGAGGTTCATGAGGCCGTAGCAGTTGTCAGTTCTGCCTTCATTCTTTGGCCAAATAATACAGATAGACCACATTTTGTTTATATTTTCATCAGTTGATGAATATTTGAGTTGTTTCCACTAAAAAATGGAAGCCAAAAGGCTACTATGAATCATGCTGCTGTGACTCATCTATGTACAAATTTCTGTGCAGGCATAGGTTGTTTGTGTTTTTTGGTTCTTGGTTTTTATTTTCTGAGACAGTCTTGCTGTGGCTGGAGTGTAGTGGCCCGACCTCGGCTCATTGCAACCTCCACCTCAGTTCAAGCAATTCTCCTGCCTCAGCTTCCCAAGTAGATGGGATTATAGGCACATACCACCATGTCCAGCTAATTTTTTTGTACTTTTCGTAGAGGTGGGGTTTCACCATGTTGGCCAGGCTGGTCTCGAACTCCTGACCTCAGGTGATCCACCTGCCTCGGCGTCCCAGAGTGCTGGGATTACAGGCATGAGTCACTGCGCCCGGCCGAGACATAGGTTTTCATTTCTCTTAGATACATAGGGGTAGGCTGGGCGCAGTGGCTCACGCCTGTAATCCTAATATTTTGGGAGGCCAAGGCAGATGGATTGCTTGAGCCCAGGGGTTCGACACCAGCTGGGGCAACATGGCAAAACCTCCCTCTCTAAAAAAAAAATACAAAAATTAGCTGGGCACGGTGCCAGGTGCCTATAGTCACAGTTAGTCAGAGGCTGAGGTGCAAAGATTGCTTGAGACTGGGAGGTCAACGCTGCAGTGAGCTGAGATTGCGCCACTGCACTGCAGCCTGGGCAACAGAGTGAGACCCTGTCTCAAAAAATAAAAATAAGGCTGGGCACAATGGCTCATGCCTATAATCCCAGCACTTTGGGAGGCTGAGGCAAGTGGATCACCTGAGGTCAGGAGTTCGAGACCAGCGTGGCCAACATGGCGAAACCCCGTCTATACTAAAAGTACAAAAGTTAGCCGGGTGTGGTGGTGGGCACCTGTAATACCAGCTACTTAGGAGGCTGAGGTAGGAGAATCATTTGAGTCTGGGAAGCAGAGGCTGCAGTGAGTCGAGATCATGCCACTGTACTCCAGCCTGAGCAACAGGGTGAGACCCTGTCTCAAAAAAATAAATAAGTAAATAAATAAGTAATAAAAATAAAAACACATAGGGGTGGACTTGCTGGGTCTTACGGTGACTGTTTAACTTTTTGCGGAATTTCTTGACTGTTTTCCATAACTGTGCACCATTTTGCATCCCCACCAGCAAGGCACGAGGGTTCCGATTTCTCCACATCTTTGTCGACACTTGTTACTGTCTGTCTTTTTTATTTATTTATTTATTTTTTTACCCATCAATTCATCATTTATATCAGGTATAACTCCCCAATGCAATCCCTCCCCCCTCCCCATGATAGGCCCCAGTGTGTGATGTTGCCCTTCCCGAGTCCAAGTGAGCTCATTGTTCAGTT
>NC_045450.1:4944445-4952260 GCF_002776525.5 Piliocolobus tephrosceles | reverse complement strand
TTTTTTTTTTTTTTTTTTTTGTAGCAGTTGTACTGTGATATAATTCATATACCATGCAGTTCACTCATTTAAAGTGTTCAATTCACTGTTTTTGTTTTTTTTTTGAGACGGGGTCTCACTCTCATTGCCCAGGCTGGAGTGCAGTGGCAAAGTCTCGGCTCACTGCAGCCTCAACCTCCTGGACTCAAGCAATCCTCCCCCGTCAGCCTCCCGAGTATCTGGGACTACAGATGCGCATCACCATGCCCAGCTAATTTTTTGTATTTTCAGTAGATATGGGGTTTCACCATGTCGCCCAGGCTGCTCTCAAACTCCTGGGCTCAAGTGATCTGCCCACCTCGGCCTCCCAAAGTGCTGGGATTATAGGTGCGAGCCACCGCGCCCAGCCCAGCGGTTATTGATACTGTCACAGAGTTGTACAGCCATCCCCATAGAACATTTTCATCACCCCAAAAGGAGTCTCATACCCTTTAGGAATCACTCCCCATTTCACATCCTCCTGGGCCCTGGTAACCACTCACCCACCTTCCGTTCCCGTAGATTTCTCCATGCTGCACATTTCTTATCAATGGAATAATACGTGAGCTTTTGTGTCTAGCTTCTCTCACTGAGCATAACATTCTCGAGGTTCATGAGGCCGTAGCAGTTGTCAGTTCTGCCTTCATTCTTTGGCCAAATAATACAGATAGACCACATTTTGTTTATATTTTCATCAGTTGATGAATATTTGAGTTGTTTCCACTAAAAAATGGAAGCCAAAAGGCTACTATGAATCATGCTGCTGTGACTCATCTATGTACAAATTTCTGTGCAGGCATAGGTTGTTTGTGTTTTTTGGTTCTTGGTTTTTATTTTCTGAGACAGTCTTGCTGTGGCTGGAGTGTAGTGGCCCGACCTCGGCTCATTGCAACCTCCACCTCAGTTCAAGCAATTCTCCTGCCTCAGCTTCCCAAGTAGATGGGATTATAGGCACATACCACCATGTCCAGCTAATTTTTTTGTACTTTTCGTAGAGGTGGGGTTTCACCATGTTGGCCAGGCTGGTCTCGAACTCCTGACCTCAGGTGATCCACCTGCCTCGGCGTCCCAGAGTGCTGGGATTACAGGCATGAGTCACTGCGCCCGGCCGAGACATAGGTTTTCATTTCTCTTAGATACATAGGGGTAGGCTGGGCGCAGTGGCTCACGCCTGTAATCCTAATATTTTGGGAGGCCAAGGCAGATGGATTGCTTGAGCCCAGGGGTTCGACACCAGCTGGGGCAACATGGCAAAACCTCCCTCTCTAAAAAAAAAATACAAAAATTAGCTGGGCACGGTGCCAGGTGCCTATAGTCACAGTTAGTCAGAGGCTGAGGTGCAAAGATTGCTTGAGACTGGGAGGTCAACGCTGCAGTGAGCTGAGATTGCGCCACTGCACTCCAGCCTGGGCAACAGAGTGAGAACCTGTCTCAAAAAATAAAAATAAGGCTGGGCACAATGGCTCATGCCTATAATCCCAGCACTTTGGGAGGCTGAGGCAAGTGGATCACCTGAGGTCAGGAGTTCGAGACCAGCGTGGCCAACATGGCGAAACCCCGTCTATACTAAAAGTACAAAAGTTAGCCGGGTGTGGTGGTGGGCACCTGTAATACCAGCTACTTAGGAGGCTGAGGTAGGAGAATCATTTGAGTCTGGGAAGCAGAGGCTGCAGTGAGTCGAGATCATGCCACTGTACTCCAGCCTGAGCAACAGGGTGAGACCCTGTCTCAAAAAAATAAATAAGTAAATAAATAAGTAATAAAAATAAAAACACATAGGGGTGGACTTGCTGGGTCTTATGGTGACTGTTTAACTTTTTGCGCAATTTCTTGACTGTTTTCCATAACTGTGCACCATTTTGCATCCCCACCAGCAAGGCACGAGGGTTCCGATTTCTCCACATCTTTGTCGACACTTGTTACTGTCTGTCTTTTTTATTTATTTATTTATTTTTTTACCCATCAATTCATCATTTATATCAGGTATAACTCCCCAATGCAATCCCTCCCCCCTCCCCATGATAGGCCCCAGTGTGTGATGTTGCCCTTCCCGAGTCCAAGTGAGCTCATTGTTCAGTTCCCACCTATGAGTGAGAACATGCGGTGTTTGGTTTTCTCTTCTTGTGATAGTTTGCTAAGAATGATGGTTTCCAGCTGCATCCATGTCCCTACAAAGGACGCAAACTCATCCTTTTTTATGGCTGCATAGTATTCCATGGTGTATATGTGCCACATTTTCTTAATCCAGTCTGTCACTGATGGACATTTGGGTTGATTCCAAGTCTTTGCTATTGTGAATAGTGCTGCAATAAACATACGTGTGCATGTGTCTTTGTAGTAGCATAATTTATAATCCTTTGGGTATATACCCAGTAATGGGATGGCTGGGTCATATGGTACATCTAGTTCTAGATCCTTGAGGAATTGCCATACTGTTTTCCATAATGGTTGAACTAGTTGACAATCCCACCAACAGTGTAAAAGTGTTCCTATTTCTCCACATCCTCTCCAGCACCTGTTGTTTCCTGACTTTTGAATGATTGCCATTCTAACTGGTGTGAGATGGTATCTCATTGTGGTTTTGATTTGCATTTCTCTGATGGCCAGTGATGATGAGCATTTTTTCATGTGTCTGTTGGCTGTATGAATGTCTTGTCTTTTTTATTATAGCCATCATAGTGGAAGAAGAGTGGCATCCTGGTGTGGTTTTGGGTTCTTGGCATTTTAAATTAATCTGTGAAGCACCTACTGTGTGTTGGGAGCCCTGTAAGATCATCACATTGAGTTGTTAAGGGCCTGAAGTCTGGCTCTGCCATCTAATTGCTGGGTGACTTTGGGAGAGTTACTTAACCTCTCTGATCCTCAGTTTCCACACCCATACACGGGGATAATAATACAATTACCCACCGTGCTAACACCCAGATGGCAGGGCTGTCATGAAGATTGAGTGAGAAGCAGTGAGGAGCCTGGCATGTAGAAAGTATTAGCCATTAGCTCATGTTTACCACGGTGGAGGTTGTTACTGGTGTGATTTTCCTAGCATCCCCATGAGTAACTATTAGCCCAGTCGGTCTTGTGCCTCTGGAGTGAGATTGCTGGAGGGGAGAATCGTGGTTCACAAGCTGTGTGACCCTGGGCAAGTGCTTCGATGTCTCAGAGTCTTGGTTTCTTCATCTGTAAAGGGGCACACGAACCTCCCCGGGGACTTAGGGCAACGATGCTATTGAGCTGGTGCCTGTGAATGTGTCTGAGGTCTGGCAAAGCCCACAGCAAGTGGCAAATGCCCAGGATGCCTTTGTGGTCATCACCAGTGGACAGATGGAGAAGCGGAGGCTGCACGAGGGTAGGGCACTTGCCTGAGGCTGTCTAAGCAGCAAGCGGCGGAGTGGGCCTTGGGCCTGTCTCCTCATAGCTTCCTGCTGCCGCTCACGACTTTGTCCCACCAGGAGTCCAAGGTCCCTGAGGCAGTGGTCATTGCCCCACAACTGCCATGTCCTCTGGGGGGCTTCGGCTGGAACAGCTTCGGCCAGGACGGAGTCCAGAAGGTGGCTTTTCTTGCATCTGCCCCAGGCCATGAAAGGGCTGGTTTGGGCGCTGGCCCTGTGCCTGAGGTGGGACTGGGCTCAAGAGAGACAAAGGCCCCTACTTGAGCCACAGTACAGACCCTAACAATGCACTGCAGAGTCAGGGGTTGAATATTTGGGGTGAGACTCACCGCCTCAAGGTGCAGCTGGCCCAGCAGATGGTCAGTGACTGGGGTGGGAATGTGGGGGCCCAGAAACTCTCATTCTCCATGTGGCCTGCCCAACCAGGAAGTGGGGGTTAGGGAATGACGGAGGAATCAGGGGTGGACCCCTGACCTGGATTTTCTAGAAGCCCAGCTTATCCCTTCTTACCCAGATCCTCCATCCAAAGCTCCCCACTGCTGAGCCTTCCTGGCCACTCTGCCAAACACCAGCTTTCTCCACTGCAGGACTTGTCAGTGCCTTTGCTGGCTCGTGGACATATCAAGGGTGGGGTTTTCCTAACTGCCTTGACCATGGAAGAATAAGGCTTGTAAGAGCTGGGTTCCTGGGACCCCACTTTGGGACAGGCTGCCCCCAGTTGACCTTGCAGAAGGTGTGGCCTGGGTCCTGTTCCCTCAAGATCCCCCAGCTCCGGTGTATCCAGGTCTGCCGCAAAGCCGGCCTTTAGGCAAGGTTTGGGACATGGGGGGTGGATTCTCCAGCACGTTTGCTGCTGCCATTTCTGCCCCCAGCGCCCCCAACATCACCAGCACCTGCAGTGCTGCTCCATGACTCCAGTAGGTGTCTAGGTCCCCTGGGGAACCTGCAAAAATCGCAGTAATAATACAGCTTCCCGGGCCCAGCTCTGGAGACCTGGGTTCAGCAGGTCTGGGTTAGTGGCCCGGAATCTGAATTTTTCACACTGCGCCCCAGAACCTTGACCCGGGGAGCGTCGGTCTAAAGGGCTGGTGGTCCCCTCTGCCTTGACGGTCAAGAACCCCACCCTGGCCCACCCCAGGCCAGGGCCTGCCTCTCTATGGCCTGTCCTCACTGGAGCCTTCTGCACAGGAACACCAAATTCTTTCTCCTGCTTTAGCACCCAGCCGACACCACCTCCTCCAGGAAGCCTTCCGTGACTACCACTGTCCCCGCCCAGCCAGTCCAGAGGCTCCCTTGGGCATCCCCAGCCCCCAGGCCTGTCTCAGTCTCGTGACTGTTTCTATAAATACTGACTGCCTCCTGGTCTGTAGGGTGGATTAGGGAGGGAGAGGCTTTTCTTTGTGAGATGCCAGGCCCGCACACAGCAGGTGGTTAATGAGTGTGAGTAGAAGGAATCTTCTGCGTGCCTAGCCACACAGGCCCCACTGTGGGTCTTCAGTGGAGACAGGGGAACTATCATGGCTGGCTGACTGGGTGACAGTGGCTAAGCTGCTTTCCCTCTCTGGTCTGTTTCTTTCTTTGTTTAAAGAAAACAACAGAGGAAGGCCGGGCATGGTGGTTTACACCTGTAATCCCAGCTACTCAGGAGGCTGAGGCAGCAGAATCGTTTGAACCCAGGAGGTAGAGGTTGCAGTGAGCCAAGATGGTACCACTGCACTTCCAGCCTGGATGACAGAGCGAGACTCTGTCTCAAAACAACAGAGGCAGGGCTGGGTGATCTCTAAGGCTCCTTGACAACTAAAATCACAAACCTTTGTTGAGACTTACTCTGCGCCCAGCTCTGTGCACAGCCCTTTAGCAGTGTAACCTCACTGCCATTTGTAACCCCTGGCACGCTGGTCCCGGGAAAGGTTCTGTTACTGTGGTCCATCGGATTGGGAAGCAGAGGCGCAGACAGGCAAGGGAGCTTGGCCAAGTCACACAGCCACTAAGTGGCTGGTGGGCGCCAAGATCTCAACCCACAGCTAACCCCAGGGCCAAAGTCTTAACTAACTCCCATGATAGCATTTTCCAGAGTGGTTTGTGTGTGGTTCTGGGGGATGGGGGGCAGTAGACAGATGTGACAGGAGGGGACACAGAGACAGTGAGGGAGAGGGCCAGGCTGCTTTCAAGACTTTTTTTTTTTTTTTTTTCTTTGAGACTGAGTCTCGCTCTGTCGCCCAGGCTGGAGTATGGTGGCACAATCTCGGCTCACTACCACCTCCACCTCCCGGGTTCAAGCGATTCACCTGCCTCAGCCTCCCTGAGTAGCTGGAATTACAGGTGCGCACCACCATGCCCAGCTAATATTTGTATTTTTAGTGGAGACGGGGTTTCACCATGTTGGCCAGGCTGGTCTCAAACTCCTGATCTCAGGTGATCCACCCGCCTTGGCCTCCCAAAGTACCGGGATTACAGGTGTGAGCCACCATACCAGGCCTCAAATTTCTTTCAGGCTCTCTGAGAAGATCAGGAGAAAGGCTAGGCCTGATGTCACCACGGCTGTCACACCTCCTGACTCGTAACAGCGGGCAGCCCCGTGTCACCATGGAACCCAATGCCACTGCATTCCCATGAAATTTATTTTGGCAGCTAATTCATTCATGATGAGGGCTTCTGGTGTTCTCTTTAAAAGGGGGAGAGCAAGTTACCTTTGTAAACACATTCATTTAACTCTAAAATAAAATGAGTAGGTTGAAAGAAAAACGTCCGGTAATTAAAAATAAGACTGCTCACACAAAAGCTTGTTCCCGAATGTTCACAGCAGCGTGATTCTCATGATGGCCCAAAGGTGGAAACGGCCCAGATGGTTGTCAGTTGTTGAATGAATAAGCAAAATGTGATGTAGCCACGTGACAGAATATTATTCAGCCATAAAAAGAATGAAGTTCTAATAGATGCCACAACATGCATGAAGTTTGAAAACATCATGCTGAGAGAAGGCAGACGCAAAAGGCCACGTGTCGTGTGATTCTGTTTTTATGAAATGTCCAGAATAGGCAAATCTATAGAGAAAGTGAATTCCTGATTGCCAGGGGCTGGAGGGGTGGGGAATAGGGAGTGACAGCTCGTGGGTGTGGAGCTTGGGGGTGATACAAATGTCTGGAATGAGAGAGTGGTGACAATTGCACAATTCTGAATATGTAGTACTAAAAACCACTGACTGTGCACTTTAAACAGGTGAATTTTATGGTATGTGAGTTATCTCCCAATTTTTAAAATATGGTACGTTTTGCCAACATGGCAAAATAGAAGCATTCGAAGCTGGGTGTGCTGGTGGTGCCAGTGGTCCCAGCTACTCGGGAGGTGGAAGTAGGAGGATTGCTTGAGCTCAGGAGTTCGAGGCTACAGCGAACTACGATCATGCCACTGCACTCTAAGCCGGGTGACAGAGTGAGACCGTATCTCTCACAAAAAATAGGTAGGCAGGCCTGGTGGCTCACATCTGTGATCAGCACTTTGGGAGTCCGAGGTGGATGAATTGCTTGAGCTTAGGAGTTCGAGACCAGCCTGGGTGACATGTTGAAACCCCCTCTCTACCAAAAGAAATGTAAAAGTTATCCGGGAGTGGTGGCATCTGCCTGTAGTCCCAGCTACTTGGGAGGCCGGGCTGGGAGGATTGCTTGAGCCTGGGAGATAGAGGCTGCAGTGAGCCATGACTGTGCCGCTATACTCCAGCCTGGGCAAGAGTGTGAGACTCTATCTATGGCAATTAAATAAACAAATAAATAAATAAATAAAAATAGAAGTATTAGAATGATCAAAGTGGAAGCTGATTGGGCCCACTGGCTCATGCCTGTAATCCCAGCACTTTGGGAGGCCAAGGCAGGCAGATCACTTAAGGTCAGGAGTTCAAGACCAGCCTGGTCAACATGGTAAAACCCCGTCTCTACTAAAAATACAAAAATTAGCCAGGCTTGGTGGTGTGCACCTGTAATCCCAGCTACTGGGGAGGCTGAGGCATGAGAATCATTTGAACCCAGGAAGTGGAGGTTGCAGTAAACCGAGATCATGCCACTGCACTTTAGCCTAGGTGACAGAGCAGGACTCCATCTCAAAAAAAAAAAATTAAAAAAAAAAAAAATGGGCCGGGCGCAGTGCCTGAAGCCTGTAATCCCAGCACTTTGGGAGGCCGAGGCGGGCGGATCACGAGGTCAGGAGATCGAGACCATCCTGGCTAACACGGTGAAACCCTGTCTCTACTAAAAATACAAAAGAAACTAGCCGGGCGAGGTGGTGGGCGCCTGTAGTCCCAGCTACTTTGGAGGCTGAGGCAGGAGAATGGCGTGAACCCGGGAGGCGGAGCTTGCAGTGAGCTGAGATCTGGCCACTGCACTCCAGCCTGGGCGACAGAGCGAGACTCCATCTCAAA